>NC_026007.2:44455910-44694212 GCF_000442705.2 Elaeis guineensis | reverse complement strand
CTAAAGGTTGCGCCAACTCCATCCATGCGCCATGTGGTTCATGCGCATGGATTCAAATCCACATGCCAAGAGAGAGACTCTTAGGTGTATGGTTCCCTAGTTTTTGGCACCCAACAGCAAGCCCAATTAAAACACTTCGAACCCACTTCAAGACCAAATCCAATTTGGCTCAAATTGGTTCTAAATTAGCCCAAATCGGAACCCGATTCGAATTCGATTTGAATCTAAATGCTAGTGTTTGCAACATGTGCTAGCATGTTCAACTTGCAAACATGGTTTAATCAAATTAAACCCATGATCAATTCCCTTTGTGTGTGACCCATTGGATTCCACATCTAGCCAGCAGTGAGTCCAGGTATAATTTAAACTAATTTGGTTAGAACACAATCTAGCCGATTTAGGTCAAATCAAGCTGAACCATTTTGATCAATCAGAACAGCTTTTAATTAATGATCGAATTAAACTCTTTAATTTGATCAAACTCACAAGACATGATTGACGTCTAGCAACGTATCATGTCTACCTGAAAGATATAGAATTTTGGTAGAAATACCAAAAATACCCTTTAGTGGAAAATTACTGTGCATCTTGATCTTACGATCATACTGCATCCCGAATATAAGTTTGGGTATGAAAAAATATCAAATCTAATTTTTTTTTTATATTCATATTTTTCTTGATAATGATTCAATTTATGAAACATTAGAAATCATTTCTAATTTTTTCATAATGCTTTGATCAAAGTCTTCCTGAATCATTATTTGATTGAAGCAGATAGGATGCGATCTCCTCTTACTAGGAGCGATCGTTTCCATATTGACCTACTCACAACCTTCATAAGCAATCCATCATATCCAGAACATCCCGTACATGATTAAATCATGAATGAGTATGATCCAAAATATGGATTCATGCTTATAAGGTTCTATGGCAGTCTCAGGTCAAAAGATTTACATGCACAATTCCCACTATAAGAAAAAATCTGTTGACATGTAGATAAGACTCCATCAGATATTCTTTAATTGAATCAATTCAGTGAATTCATTCTCTAATGAACACTTATATCCTTATATTAGTGTCATACACAAGTAATTGTGAGATCAATTACCCTCTCTGCCGAGCATACATAGGATGTACCAGTCTTGCCGGAAACATTGATCCCCTACTCAATGTTCCATCGACTAGGAACATTTAAAATTAGAGTTTTAAAGTTTTAGGTCTCACTTGGTATGATCGCATCATAACCCTAAAACCATAGTCCTAATTTATGGGGTTCATCAAAATAAGATGCAGCATATGATGAACTAAATACTTTTATTTATTTAAAACATCAGTACATGAGTTGTCGGGAGATCAAAAAAATCCATCTATTTATACATTTTGATTGGCTTGTAGGGCAAATTCCTTTCAGCTGTGTGGCTGAGAAAATTCATCAATGAGCTCGGAGTAGCATCCTCCCTCGATGGTCCAGTCCTGCTCTACTGCGATAGTACTGGTGCCATAGCTCAGGCAAAGGAACCCAAAGCACATCAGCGGACGAAGCACATCTTGCGTCGCTTCCACCTGATCTGAGAGATCGTGGATCGAGGTGACGTCGACCTTCAGAAGATCGACGAAAAGGAGAATCTGGCCGACCCCTTCACTAAAGCCCTGCCGATAAAAGAGTTCGACAACCACAAGTCGAAGATGGGTATTAGATACTGTGCCGAGTGGCTTTAGGATAAGTGGGAGTTGTTGGGAAATGTGTCCTAAAAAGTCAATCGTCAAGCTGTTGATGGTTGAGCAACCAAGTATTGTAATTGATTTGTTAATAAATAAAATATATTTGGCATCTTCATCATAAGCTTTCATCTCCTAATGAACTTCGTTGTTATGATGAAGTCCTTAGGACTATTTAGATTCGATAAAGAGAAGATTTATCGATTAGTCCTTAAAACAGTTCACGACCAAATGATAGGCTGTTAATAAGGACGACAGCTTCTATCGAGCATAGGTCGCTGTAGGCCATATGGGTTGGTTGTCCTCTTAACAAAAGAGTGTGGAGATATTGATATGGCATACAGGTGAGATGTACTGGTACATCATCATGGAACATGACCAACTCTAGAGTATTCTGCTGTCGAGAATGTCTCTGATGGGATATAGGTATAAGTGTCCCTTAGACCTGAGATCGCCTCAGTGACTTGCAAGCAACTCACTGTGCTTTGGTACTGGACTAACTGAATTTTTAATTCAGAGATGGAAGGCTTCTGGGCACAGTCAAGTACTTGCGAAGTCAGAGTATGATCGAGATGGGATTCACCACTCCAAGAGTTGGAGAAGAATGAGTTGCTATATTTCAATTTAGCAAAACCTTGGCCAGGGTAATCCATCAGATGGATTTGATATTTTGAAATACAATGTGGACAACCTGATCAGAGTTGATAGTTGAACTCTAGGGTGTCCTATGATCATTTTGGTCAAGGAGATGAATTATATGAAAACTATATCCGCATGGGTTCTAAGGATGTTGTTCTACACATTCGACCTATCCGGTCGTCGGGTACCATTGCTAGATGGTCACTTCGATTGGTATAGAAATTTATTCTTGTACTATCGGCTTAGGTTCGAACCTATGAGGTCACACACATTAGAGTTCATGATCCGATCGGATGGTTGATCAATGATTAAGAATCGTTCTAGGGTTAAATGATCAATACGATTGACATTTAACCCAGTGCAAGTGTTACAGGAGGATCGATTAGCAATTCGATTGCTAATTGGCTTAATTTGATTAAGGCAATGGGTTGAGATTAAGTCTAATTAAATATAATTTAATTAGATTTAGTTTGAACTTAATTGGATCAAGTCCAATTAGTTTATTGGATAAGCCAAGTGCAAGAAAAAACTAGTCCTAGTTCAACTAGGACTTGGGTCAATCTAATTTCTAATTTGATTAAAAAATTAAATCAGATTTAAATCTAATTTAATATAATTAAATTAGATTCTTAATTAGGTTAAGATCTATTTTAATTCAGTTGATCTAATTTTAGTTTGATTTGATTTGAGAAACCAAATTAAAACAAGTCATAAGATAGAATTCTAGTAAGACTAGGATTCCACCTTGCACCACATAAGCCTTCCCCACGCCCTCTCTCTCATTCAACGCCAATCTTCTCTTATTTTGTGCAACAAAAGCCCTCTCCCAGGTCTCTCCCATGTTCACAAAAGGTCTCCTCTCTTTTTTCTTACATGGAAGGTGGTTTGGATCAAATAAAAAAGGAATAAGTTTGGATTTCGAATTCTATGAGATAGAGTTTTAGAAATCTAAAACTCTTTCAATTTTGCACCGAATCTATCCAATTTTTTTTTTTTTTTGGAATTTTTGTGGCTTTTAGGATACACATTATGCACCCTTTGCTGATGATCCATGCATGAAAATAAGGAGGAGGTGCTCAAGAGTTGGGCGCCCCTTAACTTGCCATGTTTGGATAAGCCTTGATTAGGTATTTGACCTAGATAAGGACTCTATCATATCTCTCTGTATAAAATGAGTTTCTTTATAAAATTTTTGGAGAAGATAGAGATTTGAGAGACCTTTGGTTCATCCAAAAATTAGAGAGAAAGACCTTTGGGTCATGGAGATATAAAAGATACAAGTTAGGGTGTCTACAGAGAGAAACGAGAAGAAGAAGAGGGTCTTCTTCTAGGGTTGTTTGTTTTCATATCTTTCCTCCCTCCATCTTGAGTTTCCTGAGAGTGTCTCAGATCTGAAACTCCTCCTTCTACTTTTAATCTTTGGAAGAGTCCAAATCAAGAAGAAGGAGGCACCTGATCAACCATCAAAGAAGGATCAACGCAGTACTAGCATACTGTGCTGATTTCCTGAAGCAGGACTTCTGATCGAGATTCGTGGGCTCGTGTGGATGACTCCTAGAGGCCAGATGCATGTGCGGCTTGCAACATCATCCTTAAGCCTGAATCAGCAAGATTAAAATATCTAACTTACAAGGTAATAGATCTGATCTATTATTTAATACATACATTAGATGTAGCATAGAAACATGTTGATATGATCAACATGTAGTTCATGCTATATTTATATATTTTAATTTTTGATTTAATGCTATGTAATAATCATGTAATAGGATCTTAGATCTAGGGATTCTCTAGCTTTAAAAAATAAATTTTAATTTATTTTAGTCTTCCACTGTATGATCTTGAAAAAATTTCATGATCTAACCCTGAAACCCTAGATCTGGTTCCTACACTTCGTCTCCGACTTCAACTGCAGGAAGACTTCATCCGGACTCCTACGGGAGCCGGACTTCATCCCCGAGTCTGACTGCAGGAAGATTTCATCCGAACTCCTACGGGAGCCGGACTTCGTCCCTGACTTCAACTGCAGGAAGACTTCATTCGGACTCCTACGGGAGCCGGACTTCGTCCCCGACTTCAACTGCAGGAAGACTTCGTCCAGACTCCTACGGGAGCCGGACTTCATCCCCGACTCTGGCTGCAGGAAGACTTCGTTCGGACTCCTACGGGAGCCGGACTTCGGCCCCGACTTCAACTGCAGGAAGACTTCATCCGGACTCCTACGGGAGCCGGACTTCATCCCCGACTTCAGCTACAGGAAGACTTCATCCGGACTCCTACAGGAGCCGGACTTCGTCCCCGACTCTGGCTGCAGGAAGACTTCATCCGGACTCCTACGGGAGTCGGACTTCATCGCCGACTTCAACCGCAGGAAGACTTCGTTCGGACTCCTACGGGAGCCGGACTCCGAGCTCCTGCAAGCGGTCTACTTTAAACTCCCACTACGAGCGATCCGCACCGAATTTTCACGGCAGGCTTCGGCCGATCCCCTCGACAAATGACCCCCATCCGGGCTTTTATGGAGATCGGACTCCGACCGAACTCCTATAGCGGATAGATCCCACACAGACTCCAGCAGCCGGATCCCTCCAGCGGACGAACCTCTTCAGCGCCATTCGACATCCACTAACCGATCGACCGCCCGTCGAATTCTGCGTAAGACCGAGCTTCATCTACGAAAAGCCTCTGACTGAGCTCATACAGCGAATGGCCCTCGCCTATAGTATTAACGCTCAACAGCACCCAATGATAGAAGGCTCGCCAGCAACATCCGAGCTCCTCTCAGATAGATAGCTACCCCTCTTCGCCAGATGCTTCAACCGAGCTTCGGCCGACACGCCTGGACTCCCTGACAGGCCACGGTAATGGCCACAACTCTGCTCCACTTCCTGCGATGGGTACCGTATGGCTCCACCACTCCTTGACAGGCCACAGTAATGGCCACGACTCTGCTCCACTTCCTGCGAACGGATTTCGTGCGGCTCCTCCACTCTCTGGCAAGTCGCGACAACGGACGTCGCTCCACTCCCCGCGACAGGTTCCGCATGGCAGGCCATGGTGATGGCCACGATTTCACTTCACTACTCTTCATAACAAACTCCTCCTGACCCCGAGCGGCCCACTGTCAGATGGTTACAAACGTCGTTATCAGTCTGTTGCACCCTCTGCCTATAAAAGGTTGACCCCAGATACGTTATTCTCTAAGCTCGAATTTTTATCCCAAAACTCTGCTAAAATTTTCGTTCGAGCACTCCATTCTTGTTGAGGCAGAGAACTGACTTGAGTGTCGAAGGGTCTTGCCGGAGCAACCCCAACTCTGATTTAGACTTCCTTTGCAGGTCCCGACGGCGACCGCGACTCCCTCGATTCCAGCTTCTCCGATGCAGGAGGATTTTTGCACCAACAGGATTGGTACTAGAAGGAGGGCTGAACCTTCACAGTACCCTTGTTCTTAAAGAAGTGCTCAACGGGACTGCCTCCGGTCATCTTCCCCGATATCCTCTCCTCCTTCCTCCGCTAGATCTCTGCCTGATGCCTCCCCGCAAAGCATCCACTAGGCGATCCACGGCCTCTGCAGCCAGATCTCAGGCTCCGGCCTCACCCCCAATTTTCCAAGCTCCTCCTCCTCCTCCGGCAACGGCGGTTGGCGCGGAGCAATTCGACCTATTGGTTCAGCAGGTCAGCGGCCTCACTGATGCGGTGCAGGCCATACAGCAGCAGCAGCAGCCGCAGGCATCAGTGCGACTGGAGAGAGCATTGCCAGAACTCCAAAATTCGACGGTAGGATGGGCCACTTAGGCCAGCCGCCCTATCTTTTCCGAAAAGATGAATCCGAGGGTGGAAAGCCCTCAATCAGATCACGATTCCACCCCTAGAAGATCTCTACCTCCATTCTGCCAGAAGACCCTCGAGACCCGTAGTCGAGAGGATTTTCTGGACCGGAGGCTCCAAGAGATAAACCGACGGATCGAAGAACTCCGCCATGCTCCCCCCGCTTATGGTGAGGACATTTGTACTGACCCTCCCTTTTCTCAAATGATCATGCAGGAATCGATCCCGCCGAACTTTAAGCTCCCTCAGTTTGAAAGCTACGACGGGACTTCGGACCTAGTTGACCACCTGGAGGCCTTCCAGACAATGATGCTGCTTCATGGTGTGCTCGACACCATCTTGTGCCGAGCTTTCCCATCCACCTTGAAGAGAGCGGTGAGAAATTGGTACTCGGCACTGAAGTCGGGTACCATCTTTTCCTTTGATCAAATGAGCCACCAGTTTATGGCTCATTTTGTTAGCAGCTGGCATCCCCAAAGGGGTTCGGAGTCCCTCATCAACATCAAGCAGAGGGAGGGGGAGTCCATTCAGGCTTACGTCAACCGTTTCAATATCGCCATGTTGGAGGTCCGGAACTTGGACCAATCGGTCGCGATGGCCGCTCTGAAAGGCGGCCTTCAGAAGAACGACCTTTTATTCTCCTTGGAAAAGAAGTACCCCAGGGATTTTGCTGATTTGTTGGCTCGGGCCGAAGGGTACGCCCGAGCAGAAGAAGCCTTCAAGATGAAGGATGAGGACACCGCGAGAGAGCGACAGGCGGGAGACTCGAGTAAACCTGCAGTCGAGAAAGGGGCGAGAGAAGCTCGACCGCATTCTCGAACTCCCCCCGAGCACAAGTGCACCTAGACTCCTCCCCGAGCGTGCAGACAGAGAAGCCCGGAGCACCGAGTCCGTCGGGGATCTCCCCCAGGGAGATTCCGCAGCTATGCCCCCCTCAACGCATCGAAAACCTAGGTGCTGATGAAAGTCAGAGAGCAACTCCCAAGGCCAGAAAGGATGCGCACGCACCCCGGGAAGCGCAATCCTAATAAGTTCTGCCTCTACCATCGAGACCATGGCCACGACACGGAGGAATGCATTCAGCTCCGAGATGAGATCAAGGAGCTCGTCAGACGAGGTCGGCTCGACAGGTTCATTCGACGCCGGCCTGAGGGTAGAGAGGATCGACCAAGGGCCCTACCGCAGCCTGAACCGTCGAGGAGGGAAGAGCAGCCCAGAGATCGACCTCCAATTGGGATCATCAACTCCATCTCCGGAGGACCTTGACAGGAAGCTGACCTTCTACAGCCCTGGGATTTGAAAAACTTGTAAATGTATTGCGAATGATCCCGCTTTAAATCAAGATTCCTTTCAAACTTGCACATCTTTCCCTTTTTGGCATAGACTTGTAACGACAGGGGATACCCCATCGGACAATGAAAACAAACCCTAATATGGGCAAAGTTGAAAGTCTGATTACTTTTAGATCGAATGGGGGGAGAGGCCACACAGCGCCCATATGCGCCCCAACAGCCATGTTAGGGACAGGAGGAGAACCTCGCCCTAACATGAGCAAGGTCGAAGGCCCGGTTACTTTTAGATCGGATGGGGGGAGAGGCCACACAGCGCCCATATGTACCCCCACAGCCATGTTAGGGACAGGAGGAGAACCTCGCCCTAACATGAGCAAGGTCGAAGGTCCGGTTACTTTTAGATCGGATGGGGGGAGAGGCCACACAGCACCCATATGCGCCACCACAGCCATGTTAGGGACAGGAGGAGAACCTCGCCCTAACATGAGCAAGGTCGAAGGCCCAATTACTTATAGACCGGATGGAGGGAGAGGCCATATAGCGCCCATATGCGCCCCCACAGTCATGTTAGGGACAGGAGGAGAACCTCACCCTAACATGAGCAAGGTCGAAGGCCCGGTTACTTGTAGACCGGATGGGGGGAGAGGCCATACAGAGCCCATATGCGCCCCCACAGCCATGTTAGGGACAGGAGGAGAACCTCGCCCTAACATGAGCAAGGTCGAAGGCCCGGTTACTTGTAGACCAGATGGGGGGAGAGGCCACACAGCGCCCATATGTTCTCCTATAGCCCTGTTAGGAACAGAAGAAGAATCTCGTCCTAACCTGAGCTGAAACCGATCACATCAAAAATAGGGGAAGGACCTCGTCCTAACACCAATTAAGGTCCGGCCATTCGAGACCCTGCAAGAAAGAAGAAAACCTTCTCGGCGACCCTTCTACGCTACCGCGACTCCGTAAAAAGCTAGGGAGAACCCTTGCCTAAAAAAAAGGAGGAGAATGTGAGGGAACAGTGGCGGGCTACCCCAATAAAAAATGGAGGCCAAACTACACTAAAAGCACAAAGGACCTCATCTCCATGAAGGAGGAAGAGAAATTAAGATCTACGGTCACGAACAAAAAGGCAAATCAACACGGCAATGGCTAGAAACCTCCAAGTGGTGTCGATGCCGAACCAATCAAAAGCACAAGAAACTCGGTAATGACGACCTAATACAAAGATGAACAAGAAACCTTCGAACAACATCGACATCGCACGGGACAAAAATAAAAAAAGTCTGGTGCACGATAATTCAACACGACGTACGGGTAAGATAACAAAGACCTTTTCATTTCATTAGCAAAGTGTGCGTTACAGAGCCTGAAAGGCCAAAAAAAAAAAACAACAACAACAACGACAACAAACAGACAAGCGGCAAAAGAAGACACCTAGAAAGATGAAAGACAAAAAGAGCCCTAAGGGGGCCCGACTTCCTCCGACTTCAAACTTTCGGCTTCGACCCTCATCAGGGAGTGCCTTAAGCTCCCGACTTCTTCTTTCAATTCCTTCTCTCTCATTAGCATTTTCATATATCTCTGATGAAGCTGCTGGCTTTTGTTCTCCGCCTCTCGGTATCTTTTTCTCAGGACCTCAGATTCTGCCTCCGCATCCTTGACTGCCCGCTGCTCGTATACCAGCTAGATCTTCAATTGCTGCAGTTCGGCCTTCCCCTCTCCAAGGGCGACAGATAGCTCTTCTACGGTTCTTCTCAGGGATCGGAGTTTGTCGGGATCCTGAACAAGAGCAAACTGAGCTCCTTTAGCTAGCTGCCTTTGAAGGCGGGCAACCTCGTCGGTTGCCATCCTGAGCTTTCCCCTATAGTCATCCATCTGCTTGCACCCGCCGGCCCGGTATGTGTTATAGCTCACCTCGGCATCCTGGAGCTGTTGCTGAAGGTCGGAGAACTTCTTCAACCATTTCCGATCACAGTCGACTCGAGTCGAAAGCTGGGACGAGCTTCCTTCCAACTAGCTAATCCTCTCCTGTGTAGCCGACAGCTCCACTCTGAGAGAGCTGATCTTGGCAACTTGGGCCCAGGATCGGTCGCTGGCGCGCTTCTTATGTTCCTCGAGCTCCTTCTCAAAGTTTGCTTTTCTCCGGCTGTACTCCATGATTTCCTTCACGTGGAGGTTCCGAAAGTAGGTGGCCTCCGCGGTGGCCTCAGAGTGGCTCTCCCTCAACCTGCGAAGTTCGCCCTCCATCTCCTTTGACCCTTTTGTTAAATGATGAACTTTCTTCTTCAGACGTTGGATCGTAGACTTCAGTGGAATCTCCTGTGGCAAGGGAAGCGCTTCGACAGGACACTGCCATTGAGAGACAAAAGCGTCAAGGCGCGTCTCATTGCAGAAAAAAAAACAAAAAAAAAGGGGGAGCAAAGTGGAGAAGCCCTCCATAAGGAGGAACCCAATTTTATAGATTGAGTGTTTCTTAAAGACAAAAGAGAAAAGAAAAATTGCAATAAAAGAAAAATACAAGGTCAGAGGTCTCAGACCTCTGAAATAGGAGTTAGGGAGCTCGGTGTTCTTGGAAGGGGTGCTGCGGTGGCAGTGGCAGTGGGAGAGGGCCCGGCTTCGTCTGCAGATGCCTCATCCAAGAAGCTGAGGTCAAGCTCAGAAAATTTCTTGACCACCTTCTCTTGACAGAGCTCGAATCCTTTGATGAATGCTTCTTGGCCGAACTTGATGTTCAGGTCCCTCATCTCTGCAGAGGCCTTGAACTCCTTCACTGCTAAGACCCTAGCCTCCGAGATCAGAACCAAAATCTGCTCTGTCAAATTTGCGACCTTGACCTCCACCTTCCTCACCATCTCCTCCGAGGTCTGCTTTTCTTTCTCAAGGACCTCTTGGAGGTTGGCTAGCTCGGCAACCTTTTCTTTGAGGCGGGCGGCTTCGGCCCGATGACCGTTCTCCGCCTGGATGGCATCCCTCCTCACCCGATTCGTTGCCTCGATGTTGGCAAGGAGCTGGTGCCCGATCTACAAGGACGGCTAGGAGATCAGAATGAAAGTTGAGAAGCTAATTGAATGAAGGTGCGAGGGGAAGAAGGAAAGTGAATCTGTTCACCTCGAGGAAGGACCCTAAGGAGTCCCAAACCCACTGTTCGGGATCGACGCGAACGATCCTCTGGACGACTTCAGGCAGGATGCAGCCGTTGACCAATCGCTTGATTAGGTCCCTGTCATTAAAGGGATTCTCCCCCGGCTCTTCCTCGAAACCGTGGGACTCTTCGATGGTGGCTCGGTAGCTACTCACCCTGTGGGCCACCGACTTCCTTCTCCTCCCCCTCTTAACCCCTGGCACCTCCTCGAAGCGGGCCCCTGAAGCGGGAACCTCAGCGGGGGAACTCCTTGAAGAGGCCTGGGGGGCCGAAGGTTCAACGTCTGAAGGAACGTCGACCGTGAGGGCCGCTTGGGCAGGCGTGGCTGAGCTCATCTCCTCCGTTCTGGCATTCTTTGCCGATCCAGAGGCCGCGGTGCCTTTTCTTTTGTGAGCCTTGAGGCCCCTAGCGAGCATCCATGCTGCTTCGGAGTCCATTCCTAAAAAAAAAAAAAAAAAAAAAAAAAAAAAAGAGAAGGAAGAGAGAAAGGAAGAGATTAGTAATGGGGTGAAAAGGGAAGAAGTGACATGCAAAAAAAAAAAAAAAAAAATAGAGAAGCAGAGCAGGAGAAAAGAAGAGGAAAGGAAAGATGGGATACTCGCAGGATCCAGGGGGCTCAAGCCGATGTTGAACAAAAACTGCTCCTTCAGAAGGTTGGGAAGAGAAGGAGTTGAATAACTAAGAAGCTTTCGGGTGGCCTGAAGGTCATCCTCCCCCAGGCTAGGAGCCCGACGAACAGAGTCCCTCAGGGAGCCCCAAGGGGGCAATCCCAACCTCAAGGTCGGGCATTGGATGAAGAGGTACTTCCCCTTCCAGTTATGGATTGAAGAGGGAGCACCTTTCAGCAACCCCTTCTTGCCAAACTGGGGGGAGAAATACCACCAGTCCTTTGCCGAGGGGTGGTGCTTGAAGGTGTAAAAATACCTAAACAAAGAAAGAGATGGCTAAACTTCGACTACGTGGCAAAGAGAGAGGAACCCTATCAGAAACCTAAAGGAATTCGGCGTGACTGAAGCTAAAGAAATATCTAAAAAATGGAAAAGAATGACGACGAAGGGCGGAAGCGGAAGACGGAGCTCAGCACGGAAGGCCTCCTGATACAGGCAGAAACGGCCAGGTGGGGGGGTGCTAGCCCAATCGACGGGATCAGGAAGCTCCAGATCATACTTCGGAGGAACTCCATACTGAACCCTTAGCAGTAAAAGTTCATCCGGAGTCAGAGAACAAGGAATGGCACTCGACATAAAAACCGGGTGAGGCCCAGCCCTAGACGAAGGTTCGTCTACAGTATGGGGGTTCTGGGGGGCTGAGGCGGATGAACTCCTGGAACCACTAGAGGCGGAGGTGCCAGAAGATATTTCAAACAAGGACCCTAAAAATTCTGGAGAAAGCAGGCGAAATAAGAGGCGAAGGGTTCGCAGGAGACCAAACCAGGGGAATGTGGCGGAAGGAAAATGGAGGAGAAAGGGCACCTAGATGGCAAGAAGAGAAATGAAAGTTCCAGGACTAACCTAAGTCGCTCCGAAGGATGCAGAGGTGTGAGGACAGGGATGACTCGAAGAATGCTTAGGGCCAAGGGGGACGCCAAAGATGGTCAGAGCTCTCGGAGAAAAGGCAGACACCGACAGAACTTTCAGGCAGAATGAGGCTCCTGAAGGTGAAAAGGCGGGTTTAAATAGACCCTGGGATCCGGCGCTATAATGATCGCGAATCTCCCCAGGCCGACCCATGCTCGCCATGTATCCCACTCGCCACGATAGGCGGCTAAAAGCGGCTGACAGCTGACAAAGCCATTACTGCACCATACCTGGGCCAGCGCTCCAGTGGAAATTCTGAAAGGTCCCTTCGGATCGCCCCGATTTGAAAAGGCTCCAGCACGCGCGCATTAAATGCCAGAATATCTGAGGGCGACCGTGCACGGGGTTCAAGGGGACAACTTCGACTGTGAAAATCTCTCTGTACTTCCTTCATTCGAAACTCAAACTCGAAAGTAGGGGGACTGGTGTTGGGTATAAAATACACCCCAGCCAAAGTTCGTGACAAGAATGACCCTCCGGAGATTCTACCGACGTCCGACCTTCGACGACATCTTTCCGAACCTCTCCGACGATCGAGCCTCCGCAACGTTCCCTAGCTCTGTCGACGGATAAACCCCCACCAGTGTAGGCTGGATTCTCCATGACGGGCGGACTCCACCCAAGTTTCGGTGGTGGTCGACCAAATGTAGGTAGACTTCGTCCGGACTCCTACGGGAGCCAGACTTCGTCCCCGACTTCAACTGCAGGAAGACTTCGTCCGGACTCCTACGAGAGCCGGACTTCATCCCCGACTCCGGCTGCAGGAAGACTTCATCTGGACTCCTACGGGAGCCGGACTTCATCCCCGACTTCAACTGCAGGAAGACTTCATCCGGACTCCTATGGGAGCCGGACTTCGTCCCCAACTCCTGCTGCAGGAAGATTTCATCTGGACTCCTATGGGACCCGGACTTCATCCCCGACTTCAACTGCAGGAAGACTTCATCCGGACTCCTACGGGAGTCGGACTTCATCCCCGACTTCAACTGCTAGAATACTTCATCCAGATTCCTACGGGAGCCGGACTTCGTCCCTGACTCCGGCTTCAGGAAGATTTCATCCGGACTCCTACGGGAGCCGGACTTCGTCCCCGACTTCAACTGCAGGAAGACTTCATCCAGACTCCTACGGGAGCCAGACTTCATCCCCGACTTCAACTGCAGGAAGACTTCGTTCGGACTCCTACGGGAGCCAGACTTCGTCCCCGACTTCAACTGCAGGGAGACTTCGTCTGGAATCCTACGGGAGCCGGACTTCATCCCCGACTCCGGCTACAAGAAGACTTCATCCGGACTCCTACGGGAGCCGGACTTCATCCCCAACTTCAACTGCAGGAAGACTTCATCTGGACTCCTACGGGAGTCGGACTTTGTCCCTGACTCCGGCTGGAGGAAGATTTCATCCAGACTCCTATGGGAACCGGACTTCGTCCCCGACTTCAACTGCAGGAAGACTTCATCCGAACTCCTACGGGAGCCGGACTTCATCCCCGACTTCAACTGCAGGAAGACTTCATCCGAACTCCAACGGGAGCCGGACTTCATCCCCGACTCCGGCTGTAGGAAGATTTCATCCGGACTCCTACAGGAGCCGAACTTCGTCTCCGACTTCAACTGCAGGAAGACTTCATCCGGACTCCTATGGGAGCCGGACTTCATCCCCGACTTCAACTGCAGGAAGACTTCATCCAGACTCCTATGGGAGCCAGACTTCGTCCCCGACTCCGGCTACAGGAAGACTTCATCCAAACTCCTACGGGAGCCGGACTTCGTCTCCGACTTCAACTGCAGGAAGATTTCGTCGGGACTCCTACGGGAGCCAGACTTCATCCCCGACTCTGACTGCAGGAAGACTTCGTCCGGACTCCTACGGGAGCCAGACTTCATCCCCGACTTCAACTGTAGAAAGACTTCATCCGGACTCCTACAGGAGCTGGACTTCATCCCTGACTCCGACTGCAGGAAGACTTCATCCAGACTCCTACAGGAGCCAGACTTCATCCCCAACTTCAACCACAGGAAGACTTCATCCGGACTCCTACGGGAGCCAGACTCCGAGCTCCTGCAAGCGGTCTACTTTAAACTCCCACTACGAGCGGTCCGCATCGGATTTTCACGGCAGGCTTCGGCCAGACCCCTCGACAAATGACCCCCATCCGGGCTTTTACGGAGATCGAACTCTGACCGAACTCCTATAGCGGATAGATCCCGGATGAACTCCAGTAACCGGATCCCTCCAACGGACGAACCTCTTCAGCGCCATTCGACATCCACTGACCGATCGACCCCCCATCGAATTCTGCGTAAGACCAAGCTTTGTCTATGGAAAGCCTCTGACTGAGCTCATACAGCGAATGGCCCTCGCCTATAGTATTAACGCTCAATAGCACCCAATGATAGAAGGCTCGCCAGCAACATCCGAGCTCCTCTCAGATAGACAGCTACCCCTCTCCGCCAGACGCTTCAACCGAGCTTCGGCCGACAGGCCTGGACTCCCTGACAGGCCACGATAATGGCCACAACTCTGCTCCACTTCCTGCGATGGGTACCGTGCGGCTCCACCACTCCCTGGCAGGCCACAGTAATGGCCACGACTCTGCTCCACTTCCTACGAACAGATTCCACGTGGCTCCTCCACTCTCTGATAAGTTGCGACAACGGACGTCACTCCACTCCCCACGATAGGTTCCGCGTGGCAGGCCACGGTGATGGCCATGATTTCACTCCACTACTCTTCGTGACAAACTCCTCCTGACCCCGAGCGGCCCACTGCCAGACGGTTACAAACGTCACTATCAGTCTGTTGCACCCTCCGCCTATAAAAGGGGGACCCCAGATACGTTATTCTCTAAGCTCTAATTTCTATCCCAAAACTCTGCTAAAATTTTCGTTCGAGCACTCCATTCTTGTTGAGGTAGAGAACTGACTTGAGCGTCGGAGGGTCTTGCCGGAGTAACCCCAACTCTGGTTTAGACTTCCTTTGTAGGTCCCGACGGCGACCGTGACTCCCTCGACTCCAGCTTCTCCGATGCAGGCGGATTTTTGCACCAATATCTCCTATCTCCAATTTTTCATAGACCAAATAAGGTAGGATATTCACACTAGTCCCTAAGTCTAATAAGGCCCTGTCAATGATGGTTTCCCTAATAACATGAGATCATAAGAGTCTTAGATCTTTGTACTTGACAGGCATGTGGCTTGATAGATATGAGCTTACACTAGCCACCAAGAAGGCTTTCTTGGAAACATTGGTGGTCTTCTTCTTTATGCATAGGTCTTTGAGAAATTTGGCATATATGGGAACTTGTTGGATCATATCTAATAGAGGGATATTCACTTTCACTTATTTAAACATCTCTAAGATTTGATCCATATGGGCTGAGTATTTGTTGGACCTAAGTCTATTTGAAAAAGGAGCTACAGAATTGGTGGGTGATGTCTCGAATTGCTTAATTCCTGATGTGGATTCTTCAAGTGGCTTAGGTGGTTTGTTAATCTCTGTTGACTCCTTAGACTTATCTGGATCCTCAAACTCGATCTGATCGATCACTTGCTCATGAGGTGGTTTAGACAATAGTTCATCTTGATCTTCAGATATATTGACATGGTTGTCTACTTATTTTTCAGACCTTAAAGTGTGAATTGCATTTAATTGGTTGATCTGGGCTCCTTGTTGTGGTCCTTGATTATTCTGGGTCCTAGGATTAGCCTCGGATTGACTCGATAGTTTATCTTTTTCTCTTTCACTTACAGTCATGGCTAATTGACCTAATTGCATCTCTAAACGGATAATAGCCTGGGTGTTGGAAGTTAAAAGCTGGCTTGTGGTATGCATGAAGTTGTTCAGTGTAGTGTTGGTGCTAGCAGGTGATTTTGTTAGGATTTCCAGACTCTTTTCTAGCGAGTTAAGCCTTTGATCATTGCTGAAACTTGATGGGATATTTGATGATTGAGTGGGTCTGGGGTTCGGTTGAGTGAAAGCAGGTCTAATTGAGTTTGACCCTTGTGACCAAGAAAACTTGAGGTAGTTCCTCCATCCTGGATTGTATGTTGGTGTGTAGGGGTCATTTGTTGATCTTTGATAGGCTACGTTCATCTGTGCTACTTCATTCTCGGCTGGACCCATTATGAAAGGATATTCTTCCATCATGTGGTCTGTGGTATTACATCCATTGCAAGTTGTTGTTGCAACTTGGTTCACTTGGGTGTGTTCCTTGAGTTCTAGAGCCTCTATCTTATAGATCAAAGATGCGAATTTAGTCTCTTTAGCTAGGAAAGGTTGAACTTGATATACACCCCCTCTTGAAGGTGTATGTCTATCGGGTTCTGTAGTAATCTCCCATTGTAGGCTCTTTTCTGCTAGGTCCTCTAGAAATTGTCAGGCTTCTATGGGTTCTTTATTCATGAATTGATCCTAACACATTGATTCTAACATGGTTTTTGAGTTTGGGTCTAGTCTTTCATAAATGATTTGGCACAGCCTCCAAGTTTCTATTCCATAGTGTGGGCATTGACTCAAAAGATTCTTAAAACGATCAGAGCACTTCCAAAAAAACTCACCTGGTAATTGATAAAATTGATTAATTTCATTCTTAAATTTGGCAGTCTTATGGTGTGAAAATTTTTTTTTCAGAAACACTCTAACAAAACCCTCCCATAATGCGATGGATTGATTAGGAAGACTGTATAACCACTTTTTGACACTATCCTTGAGAGCAAAGTTGATCAACCTAAGTTTTACAGCATCCTCAGTGAGCTATTGAAGCCACATTATGGTGCATACTTTCTCAAATTTTCTCATAAAAATATATGCATCCTCGATTCTGGTGAATTTGGGAAGCATATTTATGATCTGAGGTTTAATTTCAAAATTAGCATCAGTTTGTGGCAGTTGGATACATGAGGGTTGGGCTGTCCCAACTGGATAGCAAAGATCTTTCAAGACCCTAGGTTCATGTTCGGGTTCACCCATGGTGGGCTTAAGGTCTACTGGACTCGATGCAAAGTTTGGATCTATGCTCACTAATCGACCAGATAACCTTGTCCACGAAGAAATTTGAGAATTTTTAGTTATTTTTATAATTTATTTTATTTTATTTTTTTTAAAGAAGAAAAAATAGATGAGAAAAAAATTCTAAAGATGGGGGCCTAGGGAGTCATAAATCTAGAGACGATAGAGAAGAGCATTTTAATTAGGGTTAATATTTGTAGGTTAATAGTCACGTTATATAATCAATGTTAGCTAAGGGTAACTCTAGATCTAGACAGCTCCTAGCTTGTTAAGGTTGCCTTTGAGCACTCCAGGTAAAAGACTAGCCACTCAACTGGCCAGATAAGTGTAAGGTCGGTGGGGGTCCCCCCGTTGCTTTTCTTAGACACCAATTGAGTTGGCCAGCTAAGTGAACGAAACCAATTAAATAACCATCTTCCTTCAGGATGTAGTCTTTGAACCACTTTTTTAGACACCAGTCAAACTGACTAACCCTAACCCGATCTTACTCTTAGGATCCCTTATCCTATTGAGCTCAAAAGTCCTAAGGGGCCAACGTCTAATTAGATTTAAGTTAAGGTTTAGGTCAATGCAATATGCAGGATGGTGGTTTGTGGGCCAAAGAAGGATGATAAAATCCCTACCTTATCTTGTTTAGGGTTTATGCCCTTAAGATATTTTATGGACTTATGTAATGCAAGAAGAAAAGATGACCATATTTGATAGTTAGTTAAGAGTAAATTGATTTGTTTTATTTTTTAGGTTTGGTGATTAAGTATCTAATTCCTTAAGTAGATTATAAGGCGTCAATGTAGAGATTTTTTTTTTTGAAAGAAAGTAAGTTTGACTAAAGAACTAGATAAGTTAGAAAGAAATTAAAAAGAAATTAATTTTTTTTTTTAAATAATCATGCCTAGATCCCTGACAACGGTGCCAAAATTTGATCGCTATCATAGGCGATCAAAAATAAAAATCAACTCAAATTATATAGATAGGGTGAGTCGGGATCGTCTCTATAGGGATTTAGGATGATTATCTTTTTCTTTCTTATGAAGAAAAAAAATAAAAGAGAATTGATTGCAGAAGGATTAGCAAGAAATAGAATAGTAAAAAATTAAAAGTATAAATTAAATTATGAAAAAAGATAATTTAGAGAAATAATCCAAAAATTTTGAATCCACCATGCAAAAAGATTTATTTTCTTCTTTTTTTATATTGTAATATTTAATTCTTATAATTATGGTATTAGTATAGTTTATCTCTAAGGGATACAAACTGTATCAGTAGATCACAGCTCGTCCTATTGGAGTATAAACTATCTAAACTCAATTACAGGATATAAGATTTAATCTGGCATACTATGATCTATCTTTTCTAAGCACGTACCGTATCCAGAGATCATGGCACATCAAGAGAAGGTATAGGCCGTGTAGGCTGGATCAATACCTCAGAAAAAAGTAAAAGGATATGAAATAAAAGTAAAATTTTATTACATAAAAATTAAATACAAAAAATAAAATATAAAAACCCATTTACAGATTCCTGGATTGAAGGGATTTAGCCACGCATCAAATTCTCTAGCTCCATAATCTCCCAATAATTGATCCCTAAAGCTCCTTGAATTTTTTTCTTTATTTTTTTCTTGCTTTTTCTCTGATTTTTTCTCCTCTCAAAGCTTATTCCTGGACCTCCTATTTATAGATAATTTTTTTATATTTTTTTGATAGGAAAAGGAGTCCTAAAACCTTTAGAAATTGTATAAAAATTCTTAGGAATTTTTCTGACCATCAGATTAGGCTTGGACCACCCAAATCTGATCAAAAATTAATGTTTTAATCCTTATCAGGGTCGAATTCAACCACAACCATTCAATCACACTTCAGATGAGATCTGGGCCATCGATCAGTGCTTCTGATCTCTTATTCAAAGTCAGGAGCATCCTCAGCCGTTGGATCTCTTGATGGATGAATGTGGATTGTTGGATCACATAAAATAGGCTTCCACCATCGTGGACCGCATCTGTGGACCACGTAACATTCCTATGGATCGTACCCTGGCTCTGTGGATCGATCGGTCTGTCCATCGTGCATCGGAGGCTATTTTTAAAATTTTTTTAAAGGTATTTTGGCTCCGTTTTTGCTCTGGTTTTCACCTGAAAAATTAAAAAAAATATACATTAAATTTTTCAAAAATTTTTCTTCATTTTGGTGCTTAAATTGGTTAATTAAATTAACATCTTATTTTTCATAAATATATCTAATTTTATATTTTTTTAAAATTAATTATTTTTCAAAAAAAAATAATAAATTCATGAAATTAGATTTTTAAAAAGATGTTAACATCATAAATTACTAAAATATCTATAATAAATATAAAAATATACCACTTATCAATTATTCATAGTATAAATATATATATCTTATGAGATACAAATTTGAAGTCTTTAAAAAGTTCCAATAATTCAAATATGAGGTAGAAAAATGAACTGAAAAATTCTTAAGATTCTTCGATCAGATTGAGAAGGTGAACATCTTAATAGAGAATTCTAGAATTATCTAAAAAAAATGACATAGTCTTACAATAGACTCTTCTAGGACAGCTCAACTCAAGAGGTGTCGGAGTGAAGAAATTGAACCCTATTGGATATGGTTCAGTCCATAATGAGCTTCACTAGTCTTTCTTTATATCTTTGAGGATATGCTTTACTTATTTATATTTATCTATTGAATAAAATTTTCTCTAAATCTATTCTTATCATGCCATATGAGATGTGGCATGATAAGAAACAAGTCTTGATCATCTTAAGATTTGGAGATATTCGGCCTATGTCAAGCAACTACAGATAGACAAGTTAGAGCCTAGGTCCTAAAGGACTCATTTCATTAGATATCGTGAAGAGTTTATGGGATACTACTTTTACTTCTCAGAGGATCACAAAATATTTGTGAGCTAACATGCTATCTTATTCAAAAAATAGTTTATCCAAAGTGGAGGTAGTAGGAGAAAAATTGAGCTTGAAGAGAGTCTCTAAAGAGCAACGAGTCATAGAACTTATAGAACCTGTTTAAGTTGAGCTAGTACATGCACTTTTTCTTCTTCTTAATAGATCAACTAGGAATTTTCATCCTGCTAAAAGATACTTAGGTATTCTGATAGAAAAAGTAGAGAAAATGCTCCTCATGGGAGATTGAAAAGATGGAGATGATCCCAAAAATCTACAACGAGGTGCGTCAGGCATCGACTTCGAGAAGTAGTTGGATGCTATGAAGTCAAAAGTTGACTCAATGCATTCCAATCAAATTTGAATTTTATTGGATCCACTAGAAGGTATAGAACCTATTTGATGCAAATGGATCTACAAAAGAAAGATAGGTTTGAATAAAAAAGAAAAAGACCTATAAGGCAAGGCTCGTGGTGAAAGATTATAGTTAACATGAAAGCATTGACTATTAGGAGATTTTTTTGCCTGTGGCTATGCTAAAGTCTATCCAAACACTGCTTGTTATTGTGGCATACCATGATTATGAATCTGATAGATAGATGAAAATATTATCTTTCTAAAGGATATCTTGAAAAAGATATCTATATGAAATAGCCTCTGGGTTTCACTTTCAATGATAAAAGTTACAAGGTATCAAGCTGCAAAAGATTGAAGCAAGCACCTCGGAGTTGGAATACTCATTTCAAGGATATGATCAAATCATTTGATTTCATCAGAAATGAGGAAGAGTCATATGTTTGTAAGAAGATCAGTGGGAGTACTCTCACATCCCTCATATCGTACATAGATGACATCCTCCTATTGGAAATGATATTTTCATATTGACTTCGGTTAAGATATGATTGTCTAAAGAATTATCCATGAAAGATCTTTGGAGAGCATGCTATATTTTAGAAATAAAGATCTATAGAGATAGATCTAAGAGGATGTTGGCCTCTTATAGAAGATGTACATAGAAGAGGTGCTGAAGAGATTTAGTATAAAAAACTCTAAGAGGAGATTGTTACCCCTTAGGCATGGGATTCATCTCTCCAAGAAGATATGCTCCAATGCATCTAAAGAGATTCAGCACATGAGCTAGATCCCTTGTGTTTCAGCTATAGGGAGCCTCGTGTATGCCATGCTATGTACACGACTTGATATAGCCCTTGCGATGATTGTTATGAATAGATATTAGTCAGATCCAGGCTAGAAGTACTAGATATCTCTGAAGAACATTCTTAAGTACTTGAGAAGCACTAAAAATATATTCTTAGTCTATGGAGGAGGAAAAGAGTTAAGGGTACAAGAATTCATAGATACAGACTTTTATGTCTGATGTTGCTAATAAAGAGTCTACATCAGGATTTTTTTTTGTGAAATGAGGTTCATTCTATTGGAAGAGTTCAAACAATCGATTATTGTAGATTCTACTATGAAAGCTGAGTATATCGCCGCTTTTGAGGTTGTAAAGGAAGCCTTCTAGTTCAAGAAGTTCATTGCAAAATTTGATGTCATGTCATCAGATGCCATGATACTATACTATAACAATAATAGCACCATAGCTCTAGCTAAGGAGTCCAAGTCTCACCAGACATCCTAAGATATAGAGTGATGATTCCATAATATACACGGCTATCTCGAGAAGAACTACATCAAGATGCAGAGAGTAGACTCCATGGATAACATGGTAGACCCACTAACTAAACCACTTTGCCAGCAGTTGGCTGGAGCATATCTTGAAAAGATGGAGCTTAGGTATATGTGTTAGATGTATACCCTAAAAGTCAATTGGACTGACATATTAATTATTTCTAAGACATAATTTCATAGGCAGCTCATTTTTATTCATATAGTATATGTGTCCATGAATCATCTAGAGAATTAATAAGATGATGATACATATTTTCAAGAGTTGAAAATTTGAAGCATATATTAGTGGTGGTTAATTCTTAAATTGCTCCTGATTGATAGATCATCATGAGGATGGTGATTGATCTGATTAAATTAGTGCACGAATCATTTTTCTATGGGTAGATGAGTCTCGAATCTATAGTGTGAGGATATTGAAGTGTGAGTGTAGATGTTTGTTAGAGAATAAATGTACTGAGTATGACCAATACGAGAAGTCACATAGATGTCTACTCACTTATCAGTGATTTTCTCAATAATGTAGTAGTATGAATAGTTCTTTGACCTGCGGTGTCTCGACTATTCACAATGAAGCCACTGTAGTTTGACTATAGTATAACTCGATCTCCTAACTATATGAAACTTTGAGGTGTATGTTGGCTGCAGTAGGTTAGTTGTAAATGTAGGGTGTACACTTAGATAGGATCTATCAATTTTGGTAGATAAGGAGTAGTCCTATGTGATTTATGAGACTGAGTTCAAAAGATCTTGGTCAGAACAGAGTGAATGATAGAAAAGTATTTTCATAGTTGTCATATAAGAACTCAAGTTGAATAAATCTTATATATAATAAATGATGGGATTTGATGAGTTTTCCATAACTTCCATCTTGTTGAAACTCATGATAGAAGAATTGAATCACACGATAAATACACTTAGAGATTTATTCCTTTTGTTCTGTTGGATTATCACTACATACTACTAGATGTCACTGATGGATTGTGGGATCGATGAGAATTATTTAGATAATCAAGAATTCTCAATTGGCTGAATTGAAAAGTGTTTCAAACCATTGAAAGGAGTTTTAATGATATTTTGATAGAGATTAAAATATATCTCACTATCAGATCGAATAGAACTTACGGGGTCTCACATAAAAGAGATACTGACTGATTGAATTGTTGAATTATGATTTTGAATTACAAAAAGATTCAATTATCAATATGATTGATGATCGGACTAATTTGTAAAAGTTACATGAGGACTTGCTAAGAGTTAGTAGTTGTAGGAGGACTTAATTATAATTATTGTTAGATTATTTGATCTGATCAAATAATAGGGTTGAGTCCTAATCAAATTAAATTTAAATTAAATTTAATTGATTTTGATTCAATTTTGAATCAGATTGGGTTTCATTGGTCTAAAGGGTTTAGAGAAGATCAATTGTTACTTATTATAAAACCTAAGTTAATTTGGATTTGGACTCAAACCAACTTGGGACTCTATTTGAAAAAGATATTGAGGAGTAGAAGGACTCTCCCTAACAAGTCATGCCTCATATGGGAATTAGCATGGAGAAAGGAGGGTGCACAAAGAGATGGGGCTACACTCTATCTCCAAGAGTCCATGCACCTCAAAACACTCAACCACAAATCCTAGGTTATTGGTTTAAAAGGTGATAAGAGGGGGCACCTCCACATGATAAGATCAAGAGAGATTGGAACAAAAAAGGTGGGGCATGAGAGAAGTGTTCAATGCACAAAAAAAAAAAAGATGAGGGTGCGGGTTGTTTGATGCCTCCTCCTTTCTTTCTAACATCCAAGAGTTGGTTGTTGAGGGGACACCTCCCTCTCTCTCTAGTCCAAGAGTTGGACATGACTTTTCTTTCTCTCTCTCTTCTCCACAAATGTCCAAGAGTTGGTCAAAAGAAAAGAGATTTGATCTCTTAATTTCCTTCTTCTCTAGATTCAGTCCAAGAGTTGGACGAAAGGAAAAAAAAAACAAAAAGGTGGGGCATGAGAGAAGGGTTCAATGCACAAAAAAAAAAAAAGATGAGGGTGCGGGTTGTTTGACACCTCCTCCTTTCTTTCTAACATCCAAGAGTTGGTTGTTGAGGGGACACCTCCCTCTCTCTCTCTAGTCCAAGAGTTGGACATGACTTTTCTTTCTCTCCCTCTTCTCCACAAATGTCCAAGAGTTGGTCAAAAGAAAAGAGATTTGATCTCTTGATTTCCTTCTTCTCTAGATTCAGTCCAAGAGTTGAAGAAAAAATATTTGATCTTTTTTTCTTCTCTAAATCTTCTTATTTTTTTGGAGAAGAGAAAAGGAAAAAGAAATCAGATTAGATCTGATTTCTTCCTCCTACTATAGATCTATTTGGTTCCTTTGAGAAGAGAATCAAAAGAAAAAAAAGATTCGACAATCTAAGAAACAATCTCTGTCAAAAAACTAGCACCCCGATGAGATCGAAATCTCTGGATCAGATCAATCTCGAGTGGATACTTGTAGAAGTCGGATACTTGTGTGGCTTTAATGGACCTTGAAGATATCTACGGATCATCAGATTGTGGCTTCAACAAATCTTGAAGATATTCACAGATCATCAGATCATAGTAAAGATCTATCCGTGTAAAGATAAAAATTATATTTTTATTTCTGTATAGATCTTAATCTTGTATGTATGATGATGCCTAATTTTATGTTGAGATATGATCTCTATGCATGCTTGATTAGATTAGATCTAACTAATAAAAACTCTTAATATCATTTTGACATAAGGTTGTCCTGACATAATGTTGATACGTTATGTTGTATGGTTATCTTAAAATGATGTTGAAAGTTTTTGAAAATTCTCTTTCACTGCATAATTAGTTTTTGAAATTTCTACATGCAATCAAAAATCCATATGATAGATTTTCTAATAGTGGTATCAGAGCCATCTTCATTATTGTAAGATTAAGATCTAGATTTTAGATTTAAAAATTATTTTCAAATCTACAATTATGAATCCTTATGGAAAGGAGATGGATATCAAGATCTAAATATTTATATTTAGATCTAAAAATTTGAATAATTAAAATTCATGTATAGATTTCATGATCTGAAAATTAATTTTTAAATTTGAAATTTAGATTATTTTATGTTCATGTATTATTTTCAAGTTCTAAAATTGTTTTAAGATCTGAAGATTTTGATTTCTTATGTTCATGCATCTAAAATTTGATATATACTTTTTGATGTGATGTGAATCTTGTTAGATCTAAATTTTATCTATATTATAATCATGCATGAGATGATATTCATAGATAGAGATTCATCTTGATGTGATCTGTGATGATATAGATATTTTCAAATTTGAAAAATTTGATTGAACATAAGACAAAGTTTTATAAATCAATCTAAGATAATTTTGATATAAGATTGCCCTAGCATGATGAGGCTCATTATGTGGTATGGTTGTCCTAGGGTGAAAAGAGATTGATACATAATACACCATAAGAAATTTAGCGTGAACATAAGGACTATATGATAGTTATGTGTGTATTTTTTATGGATACATGTAGTGATCTTCATGAATCACTACAAATCTTTGGAAAGGATTGTATCATGAATACACTTTAGATTGGTTTGTAATTTTGCAATATGTGGTGGTGGAAACCAATGGACTGAATCAATTTGAAACTTATTAATCAATTGGTGTCTAAGACAAGTGATAAAATGGTGATTACTTAATTAGGACTGTTACTTATGCATGGAGAGCCTCCCATCAATCTTGAACTTACCTGACCAATTTGATCGATTAAGTTTCTTTTGGGTGCCTAACATTGAGTTCACTACACATGTTGCATTTGCACCATGATTCCGATGTTGGTGAACCAAGTGAGGATCTTTCAATTGGATCCTTTGTAATTATAGATTTATATAAGATATAAATTAAAATAATTAAAAAAAGAGATCTAAATTAGATCTCCTCACATATTTAAGTCCAGCAATCTTCCACCGTTGTAGCTATATATATATATTAATTGATGTATAATCCAGGGGTGGTTATCTTTACTTCATTACTTTTTATCGATGATTTTTTACGGTATGGGTATATGTGTGAGACACAAATCTGAGGTCTCAAAAAGCTCAAAAAATTCAGATATGAGGTAAAGATGCGAACTAGAAAATCCTTAAGATTCTTCGGTGAGATCGAGGAGGTGCATACCTTAGTAGGAGTTTCTAACCCATCTTAAGACAAATGGTATAGCCATACAATGGACTCTTTTTGGTATACCTCAATTCAATCGGATGTTGGAAAGGAAGAAAGGGATCCTATTTGATATGGTCTAATCCATGATGAACACCACTGATCTTTTCTTATTTCTTTAGAGATAAGTTTTACTACTGAATAGTTTTCTCTAAGTCTATTCCTATCACACCGTGTGAGATGTGGCATGATGAGGATATCCAGCCCATGTCAAGTGATAGCAGGTGAACAAATTAGAGGTTAGGTCTATGCGAGCTCATTTCTAAAGTGTCCTAAAGAGTTTAAGGGATACTACTTTTACTTCTCAAAGGATTACAATATGATTGTGTTCCGACATGCTATGTTCTTGAAGAAATAGTTTATCCAAGATAGAGATAGTGGGAGAAAAATTGAGCTAAAAAAAATATCTCTAAACAGCAACAAGACATAGAACCTATAGAACCTATTCATATTGAGCCAGTACATGTAGTGCCTCCTTCACCTCATAGCTCGAGTAGAATCTTTCATCCTACTAAAAGATACTTAGGTATTCTAACAGAGAATGTAGAAAAAATATTTCTCATGGGAGACAAGGAATATGGAGATGATCCCAAAATTATTATGAGGTGATGTTAGGCATCAATTTTGAGAAGTGATTAAATATAATGAAGTCAAAAATTGACTCGATGTATTTTAATCAAATCTGGATCTTAGTAGATCCACTAGTAGGTATAGTACCTATTGGATTCAAATAGATCTACAAAAGGAAGAGATATAAAAGTAGAGACTTTTAAAGCAAGCATCTCAGAATTAGAATACTTGATGTGAGCAAATGGTTTGATCTCATCAAGAACGAGAAGGAAACATATATTTATAAGAAGGTCAAGGGGAGTATTGTTACATTTCTCATATTGTATGTAGATTTCATCTTCCTAATTGGGAATATGGTTTCCATACTGATTTTGGTTAGAATATAGTTGTTTAAAATAATTCTCCATGAAAGACCTTTGAAAAATATCTTATAAAAGTCTAAGAGATAGATCTAAGAGGATGCTAGATCTTTCACAGAAGATGCACAAAGAGAAGGTGCTGAAAGAGTTCAGCATGAAAACTCCAAGAGAAGTTTCTACCCTTTAGGCATGAGGTGATATCTCCAAAAGGTGTGTCCCAACATATTTGTGGAGATACAGTACATGAGCTAGATCTCTTATGTTGGGAATAGTGTCCCAAAGCCAATCGTCAGCCTGTTGACGGTTGTGCTCATTTTTGTATTTGTACATGAATTATGAATTAATAATAAATATTTTGATATTTTTCATCATAAAATATTTCATCTTCTAATGAACTCCTATGTTGTGGTGAAGTCCTTAGGACTATTTAGACTCGACAAAGGAGGATTTATCATTTAGTCCTTAAATCTGTTCGCGACCAAATGATACGTTGTTACCAAGGACGATAACATTTATCAAGCATAGGTCGTTGTGTGCCATATAGGTTGGTTGTCTTCTTAACCAATGAGTGTGGAGACACTGGTATGGCATACAGGTGAGATGTAAGGATACATCTGCACTGAATGTGACCAACTCCGGAGCTATTTCTGCTGTCAAGATTTGCTCCGATGGAATATGGGTATAAATATCCCTCCGATCTGAGACTGCCATGGTGACTTGCAAGAAACTCACTGCACTTAGGCACTGGACTACCTGAATTTTTAATTCAGTGACGGAAGGTTGCTGGGTGTAGTCAAGTACTTGACTTGTCGGTGCGTGTGTCAAGATGGGATTGACCACTCCAATTTAGGAGCTATGTATAGTCGTGTTTCAATTTAGTAAAATCTTAGCCAGGGTAGTCCTTGTGAGGAGTCACAGGACTGTTTGAGTTGAGCACGATTCGGATGATCCGATCAGGGTTGACAGTTTAATCCTGAGTCATCCTAAACACAGAGGTCAAAAGAATGAATTATACAGTAACCATATTCATGTAGGTTTTGAGTGTTGCGATTGTGACTCTTCGACCTATCAGGACGTCGGGTACCATTGCTAGATGGTCACTTCGATTAGTATAGAAATTGGTTCCTGTGCTACCGGCTTAGGTTCGAACCTGCGGGGTCACACACATTAGAGGTTCCTATCTGATCTGATGGCTGGTGTAGAATCCTACATGTTTGGGACTCAGTGATCGAGAATCAGGATTCTCTGATCATGAGTTCCACACATTATGGGTACTGGGGTCAAGAGTCCCATTGGTTGGGATTCTTCGATCAGGGTTACATATCGATGAATTCTGATGCCCGATTACCCATCAAATTTGGACTCAATATTTATGAGAGATTTTATTAGTGATTTGATCACTAATTAACTCAATTTGATTGATTAATTATTTTTGGATCAAGTCCAATTGAATTAGATTCAGTTGGGTTTGACCCGATTAGGTTAAGAGTTGATCTAATCATCGAGATGGTTTGGTCTCTGATTTGATCAGGAGTTGGGCTTAGTCAATTTTTGATTTGATTAGGATTTTATTGAGTCTAATTAAGCCTAATTAAGTTGGGTTTAAATTAGTCTAATTGGACTTAACTTATTTGGTTCAATTAGGTTGCTTTAAATATTGAAACCACCTTGATCCAATCTCCATGCGCCACCTCACTTCTATTGCACCCATTTGAATTCATGAGAAGGAACTTCTCATGAATTTTTTTCTCATGCCAAGCCCTCTCCATGCCCCACATTAATGTGCCAAATGAGTGGATAAGGATGATTGGTTGGCCATTCAAATTCAAAATAAAGTTTGAATTTGAATGGGCAATCAATCTTTGCGCCTTATCCCTTTTTTTTATGCCCCATTTATTACATGAGAAAAATATTTCTCATGAAATCACTCCATACATAATTTTAGCCATGCCTCACACCTTTAGTGGATAAGGGATGAGTTGGTATCCATTTGAATTCAAAATTTGATTTGAATTCAAATGTGTAATTACTCATCTTTATCTTTTCTTTTGGATAAGACGTTTGAGGTTGTTATAAAAGGAGGAGAAAAGTGGGGCGTGTAAGAAGAAGAATATTTTTGGAAAAAAAATTTTAGGGTGTGAGGAAGTCTTGTGCATGAGAAGAAAGTCCATATCCTTCCAAAAAAAAAGAAAGAAAAGAAAGAAAAGTGGGTGCAAGGTTTCCAGTGAGTTCCCTAGAGTTTTAACCTGGGGTTCGAAAAGTGAGAAAGTGAGCTACGAGTGTCGTGAGCCCACAAAATTTCAGAGAGATCTTCAACATCCTCTCAAACATGTCTGTTGATGATCCGAAGCATCCGAAGAATTGACAGACATCGATCGAAGGAGTTCGATCAGCATCGGCCGTCAAAAGGGCTCTACAACGAGCTAGCACTCGTGAGGAGTCGATCAGATCGGGAGCTTCATGTGGATGATCCACAAAGGTCAGACACGCTGTGTGGCTGTATCACGATGATCAGATTCTCCCAACGGCGATCAGCTTGCAGCGATCTACAATCCGCACAAAGGTATTGTGTTCTGAACACATTACAGTAAAGTATTTACTGTTCGAATTTAAATTTTAAATTTAAATGAATGCATGATATATATCATATTTAAATCCTAGTGTAGGATAAATTTATATTAATTAATTAGATTAATTAATATTTTTCTACTGTAAAATCATAATTTTGAAAAAGTTTTAAAATTACCATTTTATCCCTGCACTGATTTTCCCCACAAATGGTATCAGAGCTAGGTTCTTAGATATGATATATATATTTACATGCATAGATTAAGTTATAATCTAAAAGTTTAAATTTGAAATTTAAAATTCAAAATTCAAAATTTGAATTTTAAAAATTGTTCGAAATTCAAAATTCAAAAATTTAAAATTTAAAATTTGAAATTTAAATTTTGAAATTTGAAATTTGAAATTTGAAATTCAAAATTCAAAAATTTGAAATTCAAAATTTGGTTGAAATTTTAAATTTAAAATTCAAAATTTAAAATTCAAAATTTGAAATTCAAAAATTTGAAATTTGAAATTTGGAATTTATTTGAAATTCAAAATTTAAAATTTGAAATTTAAAATTTGAAATTGGTATATTTAGATATACTTGATCCAAGTAGCAAGTAATCGAATTGGGTTGGTTGCCATGGCCGTCCGGTCATAGGAGAAAAGCAGAGTTTAAAGGCCCTCTCCTCCCATTCGATGGGGTCTCCTATAGCGGTAGGGGTGCCGCTGCAATTATATCCCATACAGATGAAGCAGTGAAAGGAATTAATTGTAAAGGTTTAATTATAAAATTTATCATGAATGTATTAGATTAGATCTAAAGGAATATTCATGATTTATTTTGATTGAGTTATTTTCTGTTATGTAATTAGCAATAGGATTGTTATTCATGAAATGTGCTGATCTATTTGTGAAATGAGTTAACATATTTGGTGAACAGAAAATAAAATCTTTCAAATTTGAAAATTATTTTCGAAATGCCAAACCCTGACCCATCAGCCCAAATACTTAATTAAAAGAATTAAGTGTTGTCTAGTAGGTCTAGAATTGTGAATTAAGACCTAAGACAATTGTATAAACTTGTGGGTCAATGGGTTAGATGGATTAGGTCCATAATTGAGTTAGACCTAAGGTTAGCTTAAAGAAATAGACTAAATTAGAGTAATTGATCAAATCTAATCAAAAGTTGAATTAGATTAGGTCAAGGATACTCTAGACTCAACTCCAATAGTTGTAGTTGAATAGGTCCATGTCTTTAACTAGACCAAGATGGACTTAATTCATGGCTACACGGTGGAACCCTATTTACTAAGTTGATCAAATTAAAACTAATAAATCGGTTGGTGTCTAAGGTAAGTTTGGCAGTTTGACCAGTGGCTTTTAAGCGGGAGATACTTGTAGAGATTCGATCTCTGATGAGTTAATGGCTTATCCCCACCACTGATCTCACTTACCTGGCTAACCTGGTGAATTAGATTTTGATTAGATCACTTGGTGATTAGGGCTCACCCATGTTATTAGGTAAATCAGTTTGACTGATCTAGGTACTCCTAATGCCAGCTTTAATTAAACTCTTTTTAATCTGACTTGGTGAAGTCAGTGGGAGGATTGAAATTGATTGGATATTTTCTTCTCATCTATCCTTTAATAAAATCCTCAAAAATTATTAGGTCCCTAAAAATGATTAAGTTATATTGATAACTAAGTCATAGCCTCCCATTAAGTGAGTGATAATGAGTCCATTAGTTTAATAATCATTGGAGGCCCAAAGGTCTGGTGCTTATTGACTAATGAAATTATCATTCATAATATGATAATTTGGTTTGAGTCTTTCTGATGGTGGTTAGGTTGGCTGGCCAAAGTCGGGCCTGATCATTTATTGATCTGATTCACCAAATCAAATCATGTTAATGGTTGGACCTAACCAGATCTTTTCAGTGGAGGCCAAAGCCTACTGATTAGGTTCTGGGACAAAATCAATTACTAGAAGTTGTTTAGAGAAACAACTAGTTATGAACCTATCCATAGATGCACATGGGTTGACCAACCAAAGTTGGGCTCGTGTGTAGTCTGTGTGGATTCTAGTACCCACTAAGAAATTAAAGTAATTCTTCGAATTGGAGGTTGAGGCTACCAGTTCGTAAAAATACTGGGAGAAACTTTAGACTAAAGTTCAAGTCTTTAGTATTTATAATTTATGTACTAATAAAGGTCTGGTTTTCCTTTATGCAGCTATGGCCACTATCCTGTCGCTCCGGTCATTATTAGATAATGACAAGCTCATGGGATCTAATTTCGATAGCTGGTATCGAAAATTAAAAATCATCCTTGAGCATGAACGGATCCTTTATGTAGTAACGGATCCAGCACCTGAGGAGCCAGCCCCGAACGCTATAGGGACGGTCCGAGACACTTACCAGAAGTGGCTCAACGATCGCACCACCATTCGATGCATTATACTGGTGGCAATGAATGATGAGTTCAGTCGTAGGTTCGAGAACGCCCAGCCACAGGAGATGCTTCAAATGTTGAACGACTCCTTTGGCACGCCTGACGATGTTGAAAGGCACAAAGCTAGTTGTGCCATTTTCAATGCTTGGATAAGGGATGGAGCCTCAGTCACTGATCATGTACTATACATGATCGAAATGATTGAGCACCTAAGTAAACTAGGCTTTCCCCTGCATGAGCAGCTCGGTAAGGATGCGATCCTTAATTTATTGCCCAAGTCCTTCCTCTCCTTCCTTACTCATTTTCGGATGACAAAGCCTGCAGTGAACTACCACGGCTTGTTGGGGTTGCTGCAGAACTTTGAGAAGGATCACCAGCTCCATAAGGAGTCGGTGAATGTTGTGGGAGGGTCTTCTTCTGGTCATCGACCCTTTAAGAAAGGGAAGAAGAAGAACAAGAAGAAGAAGAATAAGAAGGTGCAGCTGCATGCTGGGATATCTGCACAGGGTCAGACCAAGAAGCGCAAGCCCGATCAGAGCCAGGTGGAGTGCTTCTTTTGCAAGAAGCAGGGGCACTAGAAGAGGAACTATCCTCTATACATTACCTCCCTGGACCCGAACAGGCCAAAGAAGAAGCAAGGTACTTATATGATAACACCTTCCAACTTTTTTATTTGTGATACTACTGCCTGGGTATTGGATACCGGAAGCCCTTATCATATTTGCAATTCGATGCAGGGTCTGCAGGTCAGTAGGAGATTTGATGAAGGCGAGAGATTTCTGAACGTTGGAGATGGAAGCAAAGTTCCAGTTCTAGCATTAGGAATCATGAACCTTGTAATCAATTCTCGAAACGTAATTCTGAGTGAATGTCACTATTGTCCAAGTTTTTTATTAAATATTATTTCTGTAGGCCTTTTGGCCATAAACGGTTATCAATTTTTAATAAAAAAAAATATTTGCAATATCATTTTGAATGGTGTTACAATGTTTGTTGGACAACTTAATAATAGAATTTACTTTCTATCACAACCTATTAATATGGTTCAAACCTCCGGTAAATGCCCTAGAATAGATAATGTGTCAGAAGTCTACCTTTGGCACTGTAGGCTAGGTCATATCAATAAGAACAGGATAACCAGATTGGCTCAAGAAGAAATTCTTGAAGTAGGTGATTGTGAATCACTTCCAACCTGTGAGTCCTGTCTTCTTGGTAAAATGACCAAATCACCTTTTACTGAAAAAGGTGAGCGAGCCAGTGAACTCTTGGGTCTGGTACATTCTGATGTATGTGGACCTATGAGCTCAAGTGCAAGAGATGGATATTTCTACTTCATAACCTTCACAGACGACCTATCGAGGTATGGGTATGTCTATTTAATGAAGCATAAATCGGAGTCGTTTGAAATGTTCAAACTATTTCGAAATGAGGTAGAAAAATAAACTGGGAAGTGTATTAAAACTCTTCGATCTGATCGAGAAGGTGAATATCTTTCCAATGATTTTCTGACATATCTTGGGGAGAATGGGATTCTCTCTCAGTGGACTCCTCTTGGAACACCACAACATAATGGTGTATCTGAAAGGAGGAATCGGATCTTGTTGGACATGGTTCGATCCATGATGGGGTTTGCTGGTCTATCGATCTCTCTCTGGGGATATGCGCTCGAATCGGCTTGTTACCTTCTAAATAGAGTTTCGAGTAAATCTGTAACCAAAATGCCATATGAGATATGGATAGGACGTAAGCCAGTACTCTCGCACCTTAGGGTTTGGGGGTGTCCGACTTATGTTAAATGTTTAATTACGGAGAAGCTTGGACCTAGGTCTGACAAGTATAATTTTATAGGGTACCCAAAAGAGACCAAAGGATATTACTTGTACCTAGCTGATGAGCAAAAAGTATTAGTCAGTCTTAAGGCAATCTTTTTGGAAAAGGAGTTCCTTGGTGCAGTGATTGTTGCCTCTAAGGTCGAACTTGACGAAGTTCGGCAGGTGAAAAAATCGACATTAGTTGCTGAACCTGAATGGGATTTGGTTAGAACAGATCCGGAGCCCATTGTTCAAGCACCCTTAAGGCGATCTGGTAGAGTACCACGTCAACCGGACAGATACTATGGTTTCTTGATCCGAGATGATGATCCTATCGAACTTGATGAAAACGATGAGGATTCGATCACCTACATGGATGCAATGCAGAGACCTGACTCTGAGAAATAGCTAGATGCCATGAAATTCAAAATGGAGTCCATGAAGGTCAACAATGTGTGGACATTGGTTGACCCACCCAAAGGAGTAAAACCCATAGGGTGTAAATGGATCTTCAAGAGGAAGAGAGGCACGGACGGAAAGGTGGAAACCTATAAAGCCCATCTATTTGCCAAGGGATATCATCAACATTATGGTATAGACTATGATGAGACATTTTCTCCTGTGGCAATACTCAAATCCATTTGGATTATGCTTGCGATAGCTGTCTATCTGGACTATGAAATCTGGCAGATGGATGTGAAGACTGAAGGAACCAGATCTAGGGTTTCAGGGTTAGATCTTGAAAAAGAGGATTAGATCTTGAAACTTTTTCAAGATCATACAGCGGAAGACTAAAATAAATCAAAATTTTTTTTTCTAAGATCAAAAAATCCCTAGATCTAAGATCCTATTATATGATTATTACATGGCATTAAATTAGAAATTAAAATATATAAATATAGCATGAACTACATGTTGATCATATCAACATATTTCTATACTACATCTAATGTATGTATTAAACCATAGATCAGATCTATTACCTTGCAAGTTAGACATTCTAACCTTGTTGATCTGGGCTTGAGGATGATGTTGCAAGCCGCACACGCATCCGACCTCTAGAAGTCGTCCACACGAGCCCACGAATCTCGATCAGAAGTCCTGCTTCAGGAAATCAGCACAGTATGCTAGTACTGCGCTGATCCTTCTTTGATGGTTGATCAGGTGCCTCCTTCTTCTTGATTTGGACTCTTCCAAGGATGGAAAGTAAAAGGAGGAGTTTCAGATCTGAGACACTCTCAGGAAACTCAAGATGGAGGGAGGAAAGATATGAAAACAAAAACCCAAGAAGAAGACCCTCTTCTTCTTCACGTTTTTCTCTCTAGACACCCAAACTTGTGTCTTTTATATCTCCACGACCCAAAGGTATTTCTCTTTGATTTTTGGATGAAACAAAGGTCTCTCAAATTTCTCATTTCTCCTAAAATTTTACGAAGAAACTCATCTTATATAGAGAGATATGATAGAGTCCTTGTCTAGGTCAAACACCTAGTCAAGGCTTATCCAAACATGGCAAGTTAAGGGACGCCCAACTCTTGAGCACCACCTTCATATTTTTGTGTATAGATCAATAGAAAAGGATGCACAATGTATATCCTAAAAGCCACAAAAATTCTAAAAAAAAATTGGATAAATTCGGTGCAAAATTGAAAGAGTTTTGGATTTCTAAAACTCTATCTCATAGAATTCGAAATCCAAACTTATTCCTTTTAGATTTGATCCAAACCACCTTCCATGTAAGAAAGAAGAGAGGAGACCTTTTGTGAATGTGGGAGAGATCTGAGAGAGGGCTTTTGTCGCACAAAATAAGTGGAGATTGGCGTTGAATAAGAGAGAGGGCGTGGAGAAGGCTTATGTGGCGCAAGGTGGAATCCTAGTCTTACTAGGATTCTGTCTTATGACTTGTTTTAATTTGGTTTCCCAAACCAAATTAAATCAAAATTAGATCAACCCAATTAAAATAGGTCTTAACCCAATTAAGAACTTAATTTAATCAGATTAAATTAGATTTAAATCTGATTTAATTTTCTAATCAAATTAGAAATTAGATTGACCCAAGTCCTAGTTGAACTAGGACTAGTTTTTCCTTGCACTTGGCTTATCCAATAAATCAATTGGACTTGATCCAATCAAGCCCAAAATAAATTTAATTAAATTATATTTAATTAGACTTAATCTTAGCCCATTGGCTTAATCAAATTAAGTCAATTAGCAATCGAATTGCTAATCGATCCTCCTGCAACACTTGCACTGGGTTAAATGTCAATCGTATTGATCATTTAATCCTAGAACGATTCTTAATCGTTGATCAACCATCTGATCGGATCATGAACTCTAATGTGTATGACCTCATAGGTCCGAACCTAAGCCGGTAGCATAGGAACAAATTCTTATACCAATTGAAGTGACCATCTAGCAATAGTACCCGACGACCGGATAGGTCGAATGTGTAGAACAACATCCTTAGAACCCATGCGGATATAGTTTTCATATAATTCATCCCCTTGACCAAAATGATCATAGGACACCCCAGAGTTCAACTGTCAACTCTGATCAGGTTGTCCACATTGTATTTCAAAATATCAAATCCATCTGATGGATTACCCTGGCCAAGGTTTTGCTAAATTAAAATACAGCGACTCATTCTTCTCCAACTCTTGGAGTGGTCAATCCCATCTCGATCACACTCTGACTTCGTAAGTACTTGACTGTGCCCAAAAGCCTTCCATCCCTGAATTAGAAATTCAGTTAGTCCAGTACTAAAGCACAGTGAGTTGCTTGCAAGTCACTGAGGCGATCTCAAGTCTAAGGGACACTTATACCTATATCCCATCAGAGACATTCTCGAGAGCAGAATAATCTGGAGTTGGTCACGTTCAATGACGATGTACCCTTACATCTCACCTGTATGCCATACCAGTGTCTCCACACTCCTTGGTTAAGAGGACAACCAACCCATTTGGCCTACAGCGAGCTATGCTCGAAAGAAGCTGTCGTCCTTATTAACAGCCTATCATTTGGTCGTGAACAGTTTTAAGGACTAATCGATAAATCCTCTCTTTATCGAACTTAAATAGTCCTAAGGACTTCATCATAACAACGGAGTTCATTAGAAGATGAAAGCTTATGATGAAAATGCCAAATATATTTTATTTATTAACAAATCAATTACAATACTTGGTTGCTCAACCGTCAACAGCTTGACGATTGGCTTTTTGGGACACATTTTCCAATAAAGACAGCTTTCCTAAATGGAGAGCTGGATAAAGAGGTGTATATGATACAACCTGAAGGATTCACATCCACAAATAGGTCTAAGGTGTGCGGGCTACAGAGATCCATTTATGGACTTAAGCAGGCATCACGGAGTTGGAACATACGTTTTGATAAGACGATCAAGACGAATAGCTTCGTTAAGAACAGAGAAGAGCCCTACATTTATAAGTGGGCTAATAGTCCAGTAGTAGTATTTCTTGTATTGTATGTGGATGATATTCTCTTAATCGGGAATGATGTCCCTGCGTTACAGGGAATAAAGATTTGGCTATTGTCACAGTTCTCCATGAAGGATCTGGCAGAAGCTTCCTACATCCTAGGGATGAGGATCTATAGGGATAGATCTAAAAGGTTGCTTGGTTTATCTCAGTCCACGTACATTGATACTATGCTGAAGAGGTTCAGCATGGAGAATTCCAAGAAAGGCTATCTTCCGATAGGCCATAGAATTTCTCTCTCGAAGAGGGATTGTCCGACAACACTTCAAGAGAGAGAGTATGGGTAGGATTCCATATGCTTCGGCAGTGGGATCTATCATGTATGCCATGACATGTACACGACCAGATGTGGCATACTCACTAGGGATAGTGAGTAGATACCAATCTGATCCAGGGGAGAATCACTGGAAGGTTGTTAAAACCATCCTGAAGTATTTAAGAAATACTAAGGACCAGTGGCTTGTTTATGGTGAATTGGACTTGAGACTTATAGGGTTTACAGACTCTAGTTTCCAGTCTGATCATGATGACAGCAAAAGTGTGTCGGGATTTATTTTTACCCTTAATGGTGGGGCTATCTGCTGGAAAAGTTCCAAGCAGCACACAGTGGCTGATTCAGTTTGCGAGACGGAGTATGTCGCTGCATCAGATGCTGCCAAAGAAGCAGTGTGGCTGAGGAAGTTCATCACCGAGCTCGGAGTAGCACCCTCCCTTGTTAGTCCAGTTCTGCTTTACTGTGACAGCTCTGGAGCCATTGCTCAAGCGAACGAACCAAAGGCACACCAGTGGACGAAGCATATTATGCACCGCTACCATCTCATCCAGAAAATTATGGATCGAGGCGACGTCGATCTTCAGAAGATCGATGAGAAGGAGAACTTGGCCGACCCATTCACTAAAGCCATTGCGGTGAAGGAGTTCGACAACTACAAGTCGAAGATGGGTATTAGATACTGCATTGATTGGCTTTAGGCCAAGTGAGAGATTGTTGGGAATAGTGTCCCAAAGCCAATCGTCAACCTGTTGATGATTGTGCTCATTTTTATATTTGTTCATGAATTATGAATTAATAAAAATTATTTTGATATTTTTCATCACAAAATATTTCATCTTCTAATGAACTCCTATGTTGTGGTGAAGTCCTTAGGACTATTTAGACTCGACAAAGGAGGATTTATCGTTTAGTCCTTAAATCTGTTCACGACCAAATGATACGTTGTTACCAAAGACGACAATATTTATCAAGCATAGGTCGTTGTGTGCCATATAGGTTGGTTGTCCTCTTAACCAATGAGTGTGGAGACACTGGTATGGCATACAGGTGAGATGTAAGGGTACATCTGCACTGAACGTGACCAACTCTGGAGCTATTTTTGCTGTCAAAATTTGCTCTGATGGAATATGGATATAAATATCCCTCTGACCTGAGACCACCACAGTGACTTGCAAGCAACTCACTACACTTAGGCACTGGACTACCTGAATTTTTAATTCAGTGATGGAAGGTTGCTGGGTGTAGTCAAGTACTTGACTTGTCGGTGCATGTGTCAAGATGGGATTGACCACTCCAGTTTAGGAGCTGTGTACAGTCATGTTTCAATTTAGCAAAACCTTGGCCAGGGTAGTCCTTGTGAGGAGTCACAGGACTGTTTGAGTTGAGCATGATTCGAATGATCTGATCAGGGTTGACAATTTAACCCTGAGTCATCCTTAACACAGGGGTCAAAAGGATGAATTATATAGTAACCATATTCATGTAGGTTCTGAGTGTTGCGATTGCGACTCTTCGATCTATCCAGACGTCGGGTACCATTGCTAGATGGTCACTTCGATTAGTACAGAAATTGATTCCTGTGCTACCGGCTTAGGTTCGAACCTACGGGATCACACACATTAGAGGTTCCTATCTGATCTGATGGCTGGTGTAAAATCCTACATGTTTGAAACTCAGTGATCGAGAATCAGGATTCTCTGATCATGAGTTCCACACATTATGGGTACCGGGGTCAAGAGTCCCACTGGTTGGGATTCTTCGATCAGGATTACATATCGATGAATTCTGATGCCCGATTACCCATCGAATTTGGACTCAATATTTATGAGAGGTTTTATTAGTGATTTGATCGCTAATTAACTCAATTTGATTGAGTAATTATTTTTGGATCAAGTCCAATTGAATTGGATTCAGTTGGGTTTGACCCGATTAGGTTAAGAGTTGATCTAATCATCGAGATAGTTTGGTCCCTGATTTGATCAGGGGTTGGGCTTAGTCAATTTCTGATTTGATTAGGATTTTATTGAGGCTAATTAAGTCTAATTAAGTTGAGTTTAAATTAGTCTAATTGGACTTAACTTATTTGGTTCAATTAGGTTGGTTTAAATATTGAAACCACCTTGATCCAATCTCCATGCGCCACCTCACTTCCATTGCACCCATTTGAATTCATGAGAAGGAACTTCTCATGAATTTTTTCCTCACGCCAAGCCCTCTCCACACCCCACATTTATGTGCCAAATGAATGGATAAGGATGATTGGTTGGCCATTCAAATTCAAAATAAAGTTTGAATTTGAATGGGCAATCAATCTTTGCACCTTATCCCTTTTTTTTACGCCTCATTTATTACATGAGAAAAATATTTCTCATGAAATCACTCCATGCACAATTTTAGCCACGCCTCATGCCTTTAGTGGATAAGGGATGAGTTGGTATCCATTTGAATTCAAAATTTGATTTGAATTCAAATGTGTAATTACTCATCTTTATCTTTTCTTTTGGATAAGACATTTGAGGTTGTTATAAAAGGAGGAGAAGAGTGGGGCATGTAAGAAGAAGAATATTTTTGGAGAAAAATTTTGGGCATTAGGAAGTCTTGTGCGTGAGAAGGAAGTCCATATCCTTCCAAAAGAAAAAGAAAGAAAAGAAAAAAAGTGGGTGCAAGGTTTCCAGTGGATTCCCTATAGTTTTAGCCTGGGGTTCGAAAAGTGAGAAAGTGTGCTACGAGTGTCGTGAGCCCACAAAATTTTAGAGAGATCTTCAATATCCTCTCAAGCATGTCTGTTGATGATCTGAAGCATCCGAAGAATCGATAGACATCGATCGAAGGAGTTCGATCAGCATCGACTGTCAAAAGGGCTCTACAACGAGCTAGCACTCGTGAGGAGTCGATCAGACCGAAAGCTTCATGTGGATGATCTGCAGAGGCCAGATACACTATGTGGCTGCATCGCAATGATCAGATTCTCCCGACGGCGATCAGATTGCGGCGATCTGCAACCGGCACAAAGGTATTGTGTTCTGAACACATTACAGTAAAGTGTTTACTGTTCAAATTTAAATTTTAAATTTAAATAAATACATGCTATATATCATATTTAGATCCTAGTGTAGGGTAAATTCATATTAATTAGTTAGATTAATTAATATTTTTTCATTGTAAAATCATAATTTTGAAAAAAATTTAAAATTATCATTTTACCCCTGCACTGATTTTCCCCACATCTTTTACTTTAGCTATAGGGAGACTCATGTATGCCATGCTATGTATATAGAATGATATATCTATTGCTGTGAGTGTCACAAGCAAATATCGATTAAATCCAAACTGACAGCATTGGATAACTATGAAAATATTTTTAAATACTTGAGAAGCACTTAGGATATGTTCATGATCTTTAAAGAAGAAAAGTTGAGGATATCAAGATTCATAGATTCAAACTTTATGTCTAATGTTCATGATAGAGAGTCTACATTAGGCTGTATTTTCTTATGCAATAAAGATCGATAAATTGAAAGAGTTCAAACAATCGATCATTACAAATTCTAGAAGCTGTATTTATCATTGCTTATGCAGTAACTAGGGAAGCCTTCTGGTTAAAATGGGTTTATTGTAGAACTAGGTATAATGTTATCAGATGGTACAATATTGTACTATGACAACATAGGCACCATTGCTCTAGCTAAGGAGCCCAATGTTAGATGTATGATCTGGAAAGCCAATTGTTGGCTGATATATTATAATTTTTCAGGATATAAGTTTGTACTTGATTTTTTAAAATTAAAAATTATGGATAATTATTTTTATTCTAGAGTAATGTGTCCTAGAATTGTTCAAGGAGTTAATGGTCAATGACACATATTCTCAAGAGTTAAGAATTTAAGACATATATCATTATAGATTAATTTTCAAATTATTTTCAATCGATAATCATCACGGGGATGGTGATTGAACCGACTAGACTAGTGCATGGATCACTTTCCTTTTTGATAGATGGATCTTGAGTCTACAGTGTAGAGATATTGGAGCAAGAGTACAGGTAGTTGTTAGAAAATAATGATACTGAGTGTGACCAAGAACGAGAAGTCACATGATAGCTACTCACTCATCAGTGACTTTTCGATGCTGTAGTTATGTGAGTGATTCTTTGACCTATGGTGCATCAATCTTTCACCTTGATAGTACTATAGTTTGACTATACCATAACTCAATCTTTTAACCATATGGAGTCTTGAGATATATGTTGGCTACAGTATGTTCATTATAGGAATTGGGTTGCAGTAAGATAGGATCTATCGGCCTTAGTAGTTGAGGAGTAGTCCTATGTGACCTAAAGAGACTAAGTCCATAAATGTATAGCCATAATTACGTGATTATGAAAAAAAATTTTCATGAGATTTATGATTAGACTCAAGCTAACTAAGTCTGACATATGACGGATGCTTAGAGTTTGACGAAATTTCATGACCTGCATCCTGTCGGGACTCTCGATAGAAGAATTTGATCGCACAGTAACTATACCTAGGGGTTCATCTTTTTGTTATATTGGGTTGCCACTACATACTATTAAATATCACTGATGTATTATGAGAACTTACTAAGATCATGTTTGGATCAACTATCCTTTTTGGGGGTGAGTTGGGTATGTTCCAATCCATCGAAAGGAGTTTCGGTGATACTGTGATAGAGATCACGATATGTCTCACTATCAGATAGAATAGAATCTGAGGGGTCATATATAAAAAGATCATGACCTGATTAATAGCTTGAATCATAATCAAATTATTAAATGAATTGATGATTTGAATCTAGAAACTGCTAATTTGTAAAAATTACAAATTTAGTAACTATTAATTGTTAGCATAAGGGACTTAATTGTAAGTATTGCAATACAATTGGATCTGATTAAATTATGGCTCAAGTCCTAATTAATTTAAATTAGATTTAATTTAATTGGGCTTGAATTAATTTAAGGCTTATTGGGTTTAATTATCTAAGTAAGGTTTGGATTTCAATCCTGATTGGATCAAGTTTGACAGTCTTTTCAAATTTGATTCGAATCGGGCTTGAATTTGATTTGAATTGAATCAAATTTGAAACCAAATTAAATTAGGAGCTTAAACCCATGTTTGATTGGGTTTCTTTCTCTTATCTGGCTGACTAAATGAAGATAAGGGTGTTGAAAGTCACGCCCCCTTCTCTCGCATGCATGAAAGGGTGAGAAGGCACCTCCCCTTGGGTGTTGGGCCTGTTCTTGATGGGGTTTGATCATAATTTTATTTTAAATTTAAATTTGAATAGATTAGGATCAGATCCTATCAGGTTGAGGCATTGAAAATTGAATTTTGTGTGACAAAATAAAAGAAGGGCCTGTGCATGCATGAGATACTTCTTGGGTGGTTTTCTGACTTGCCGCAGCATCTCAACGCCTCCCTCCTTTCTTCCACATCCCAACGGCCCACTTATTCTCAGATCTGATCTGAGGTCTAGAGAGAGAGAGAAATAGAAGAAGAAGGATTCTTTTTTCTCTTCTTAGCATCTGGTTCAAATCCAGATAGATCAGCATGAAGAGCTCGGGTTGCAAAGTTTTTTTTTCTTCAAGTTTCAGAAGAGGATCTAGATCCAAGTAAGGAGTGAGGCTTGCAAGGTGCTAGCACTTTGGTGGCCTCGGTGCTCCGATTAGATCATCTCCATGTGGATATCAGCAGAGGCCGAGCACTTGCACAGCTACATCAGAAATCCCAAGCATCCATAGGATCTGATCCAAGTAAGACAATGGAAAGCGATAAACATAACCAATTTTCTCTTCTAATTTTTATTTTTTAGATCTAATATATGTGATTTTATTTCATGCATAAGAACTAGATCCAGATGTTTTATGTTTTATATTAGATCTAAAATATATTAGATTAAATTATTTAATCTACGCTTTCACTAAAATTTTATTTTTGAAAAATCTACATGCAAGCATATAAAATACCTAAGCAAATCTAACAGTGGTATTAGAGCCAGATTTTCTTTTGTATGAAATAAAATCATTAGATCTGAAATTTATGATCGTGTATGTGATACATGTGATAGATCTGAATTTTATATATATGATACATGTTGTAAATATATATTTTTATGTATGTAATGCATGATATAAATCTAGATTAGATTGCCATCTTAGTAGCCTAGTACTCAAAATGAGTACATCATCATGGCCATCCGGTCATAAGATGAAGCAGGCATTAAAATTTTTCTCTTACCCAATCGATGGGTTCTTTTATGACGTGTAGAGGTGCCGCTTATGATGTCTCATGAAGAAGAACCGTGAAAAGAAAAGAACTTAATTTTCTGCAAAATTCTAGATCCAAAAATCTTAGGATCTTTTGTATTTGATGCATTTTAAGTTGTTTAGATCTGAAAATTATTTTCATGTCTAAATTAAAACTTTTAATAATCTATATTTGATTTGAAAAATTGAATCTGTGGCTTGCACGCCTGATGAGTCAACTCAATTTTTGTTGGAGTCGACTCGAGATCCTGATGAATCAGCTCAGTTTGTAAGTGAGCCGATTCAGTTGTGCAGGCTATGGCTATAAGGTTTCTGTTCGTCACGGTGAGCCGACTAAGTCTCAGAGTTGAGTCCACTCACTGTGATGAGTCGACTCAAGTCCAGAGTGAGTCGACTCATTTTTGTGGATAGAATATTGTATGAGATACAATCTAATGTAGTTTAGATATGAAATTATTTCAACATCTAAACTAAACCCATGTTCATAATGCACTTAATTAAGAATTAAGATATGAAATTAAGAGATCTAAAATTGAGAATTTATGATCTAAAATTCATTGCATAAAATATGGGATTTAGGGTGTGAGTTGAATAAATTAGGTCTAGTGATTGACTACTATTAGGTTCTTTGATTAGATCAGATTAGAACCCTTACTGATTTGAGCAGTTGATCAAATTTGATCAATTGTTTATCAAGATTAGGTCAAAAGGGCTCAAAATTGAGCTTGGTTGTAGTTGATCGTATCGATTCATATTTTGATGTGAATTGATTGACTCAAGACCAAATTTGGTTCAGTGGATTGAGCTCGATTAGCTAGGCTGACCTATTTGATTTTGATTGATCAATTGGTATCTAAAGTAAATTTGGTATTTTGATTGATGGTTTTTAATTAGGATCATGCTTAGTTGGCCAATTCATTGGTATCTAAGGCAAGCATCAGTAGACCCTTCCATCGATCTCACTTATCTGGTCAATTGGTTGATCATGTCTTGAGTAAGTTTGCTTGGTCATTCGAGTTCACCCATGCCAACTAGGTTGGATCAGACATGAGATGTGCTAACCTCAATCAAATTGATCAGGCATGAGATGTGCTGATTTGAACTAGGATAGATCAGACATGAGATATGCTGACCTAAACCAGATTAGTTAGTCATGAGATGTGCTGACATGAACCAGGTTAGTTAGTCATAAGATGTGCTGACCTGAACCAGACTAGTCATTTACATGAGATGTGTGCGACTTTGTAGAAGAGACCTAAATCAAATCTCCTTACTGAATATTAAGTCTAGTGGTCTTCCACTACTATAGATGTGTCGGTCCTTCTAGGTGTTGACTGTTCTCGGTCGGTTATAGTGGTTCAGTTGCATCGAGGAAGATGCAACTACTTTAGAGTATGAGATGCTCCAGGTAAGGATGGGGTTGGATCCAATAACTATTAGATGAAGAACTCAATAACGGCTTTATACCTGCTAGTGAGCGGTGGGTTTGACTTAACTAAGAAGTGTGGTCAATAACTGTTAGTTGAGCTCACATAACTTAGAGATTGAATCGCTGCAACATGCATGAGATGCATTGGATAAGAGTTATCCACCTATTGGTTTAGTATACCACCAACAACTATTAGGTGAGGTGCATACAAATCGGTGGGACCACAATACCCACTAGGAACCCTAGTCGCATAGGGGTTTTCACTTTTCAATCTGAGGAGTGTTGGGATCCAAAGAAATAATGGGAGTCTAATTTGCTTGTTAAAATTCTTAGAATAAATTTTAAAATATAGTACAAACATCCAACTAAAATCCTCTTCTCTCTTCAGTTCATTACTCAGCTTCAAACCCCATAGTGCGAACAGAGTCCAAATGGACTGGGACTCTCTCAAATTGCAATAGTTGCTAAATTATTTGATTTGATCAAATACTGGGATTGGATCCTGATCAAGTTAAATCGATTTAATTTGATTAGATTCAAGTTTGATTTTGACTTAGTCTGGGTTTCATTACTCTAATATGATTGGACTTAATAAGTGTTTGACTTATCTTGAAACCCAAATCTAATTTGATTGACCAAGTCCAAGATACAACTAATTGACCGAGAAGAGCTACAAAAAATTGGCTTAGGACTTTAGAATGGTTTTGAACTTTGGAATGGATTAGGAAACGTTCTAGACCAAGATTTTCTTGTGTTACCAAACCATCCTACCACTGAAATGTTCAGTACTTGAGAAACGGATGGATGATATCAATTAGGTTAGGCATTATATCTTGGTCTTAGTGCCAACATGAGGACATCAAGAATTTAAGGCTATGATAACTCACCTACAATAGTTGGATGGTGAGCAGAGCTGGATCGCACGTTGAATAGTCCATCCATGATCATTATTTGACAATGGTTAAGGACCCTATGAACTCAAGATGATGATGGGTGAGGAACTAAGTAGATTTATTCCAGTAGTCCTTAGTGGTTTATTTGGTTAGTTTATAGTAAATTGTCATATGAACGAGAATGATAGCGCATTATCGAAATTATTGAATATGTTGGTGATTGTGGGAAATTGTGTCCTAAAGTCAATTATTTGATGATTGTGCTAATTATAAATTGTATATGAATTAAACAATAATAAAAATTATTTAGCCTATTTATCATAAAGTTACATCTTCTAATGACTCCTATATTGTGATGAAGTCCTTAGGACTACTTTGATCGATAAAGAAGAATTTATTGTGTAGTCTTTAAACTGATTCATGATCAAATGATACATTATTACTAGGACGATAGCGATTATCTAGTGTAGATCGTTGTGTGCCATATGCATTGATTATCCTCGTAACCAAGTGGTGTGGAGATACTGGTATGGCATATAAGTGAGATGTACGAGTACATCTAATTAAATGTGACCAACTGCAAAGCACTCTGCTATCAAGAGTAGTTCGCAAATTGTATGGGTATGTGCCTCCGACCTGAGATCACTATATTGACTTGCAAGCAACTCAATATACTTTGGTGTCGGACTATCTAAATTTTTAATTCAGTGATGATAGATTTTTAGTTGCAGTCAAGTACTTATCAAGTCGATGCATGAGTCAAGATGAGATTGACCCCTCCAAATAAGTAGGAGTTAACACATCAATATATTTCAATTTAGTAAAATCTGGACTCGGATAACCTATGTGATGGATTTGAAAGATTGAAATATAATATTGATGACTATTTCAGGATTGAAAGTTAAACCCTAGGTCTCATTGAGCATTAGGATCAAAGGGATGAATTATATAGTAATCATACGTCAGTAGGTTCTTGAATGTTGCTTCGCCATCATTCGATCTATCCGGACATTAGGTCCCATTGCTAGATGGTTATATTGATTATTTTAAAAATTTATTCTTGTACTACCAGCTTAGGTTCGAGCCCACAGTACCATACTCAAAAAAAGTTTTTGACTAATCACATGGCTGATCAATGATGAAGAATCGTTCAATGGTGTAATCATCAATTCAATTGATGATTAACCTTAAGCAAAAATTATGATGAAATAATTTGCTAAGTGTTAGTGAATAAATAGAGGATTAGTTAACAATTAGATTGTTGATTAGCTCAATTTGATTGAGCAAAGAGGATTAGATCAAATCTAATTGAATAAGATTCAATTAGGTTTGACCCGATTAGGTTATGAGATGACCTAATCGATAAGGGTGAATTATTCATGATTTGATCAGAATTTTGGCTCAATTAATTTTTAATTGGATTAGAATTTGATAAAAAATTTATGAATCTAATTAGATTAGATTTCATCTATTTATTTGGGCCTAACCAAATATGATTTGATTTGGAGTCAAATAAGAAAACCAAGAGTCCATAAAAGATTGGACTCCTCTTCCCTTGCGCCACCTAATTTTGGACTCCATAATTCCTCATGCTAAAAGAAGTTTTGCATCAGATTTCTCCATGCCAAAAACATCAGATGTCACCCCTTCCTCTTAACGCCATATATGGATAGGTTTTGATAAGGGAAGTTTGAATTTGATTTGAATGAAACTCCTTATCAAGATGAGATTGGATCTTATCCCAACCACCTTCATGCCATGCCTTGTATTCCCTCTTATTTTGTGTGACATTTTGAGAGGGTTTTCACCATGAAAAATTAGATAAGATCTAATTTAGCATTAAGGGATGTGCATGAGAAATTATTTCTCAACGCAAGCATCTTAAACTATTTGGATATGGGCTTTTACATGTTACGTTATCTCCTAAAAACCTAACCACTTGTGGATGCCCAAATAAAAGAAATTTTTTCCTTTGTGTGTGCATCCAAGAGAGAGATCTAAAAGTGGTTTCCACAATGGGAAGGGTTGGGGTGTGACTTCTTGGCGTGAGAGAAAGAGGAGAGCCTTCTTCTCTTTGGGTGAGCAAAACCTAGGATTCTTTGATTTGTTCCTAAGGGTTTGGGAAGAGAGAAAAATAAAAGAGAAGAGTTCTCTTGTGTTCTTATTTTTTCACATCCTTTTATTCCTTCTCAGATATCCTTCTTCAACTTTTTAAAAGGTTCAGGAGATTTGAAGAAAGGATCCAGATCAATTAGCAAGATGGTCTTCACGCGAGCTAGCATTCCCGAAGAGACCAATTAGATTGGGACTTCGAGTGGACCATCCGTAGAGGCCGGACATGTTTGCAGTTGTGAGCAATCTGTGAGGACTCTCTTTACCATATTGATCAACAGCAACGATTGTCGACCCATACTCAAGTATCAAGTTTTAAACTCAAATTAGAAGTAGATTTGATCTACTGCTCACTTCTATATATGCAGATTTTATTTTCAGATTTTATGTGCCACATATCATATCATAGATCCTAGAGTAGATTAATTTATTGATCTAATCATATGCATGTTAGATTAATAAGATTAATTTAGTTGCTTTTCACTGTAATTTATTTTAAAAATTTTTAAAATAATATATGAAATCGCCTATATTTTTCAACAGTGGTATCAGAGCCAAAGTTCTTTATGACATGTTATATGTGTATATTAGATCTGAAATTAAATTTTATTTAGATCTGATATGTGACATCTTAGATCTGAATTTAATTATTGATTGATCATACAAACTAAAATAAAATTATCCTGCTGTAGGGTTTACCCATTACAGTAAAAGGGTTGTCCTAGTTTGTGCTGATCTTTGATAAAATCTAATTTTATATGATGTCTGTAATATTTTTGATCTGATTTAGATATGATCTAATATTGAAATCAGATCTGATATGATTTAGATTTGATATAAATTTTCTCATATGTGATATGATTTGATTACATGCCTAGTAGTCAAGTAATCGGATTGGACATTCTTAGCCGTCCGATCATAAGAGAAAGGAGGGTTTTAAGATCCTCTCCTCTCATTCTATGGGGATCTCTTATAGCGTGTAGGGTGCTATTTGTTCATGAAGATGAATCATAAAAAGAAAATAAATTATTTTTCTGCAACATCCTAAAATTAAAATCTTAGGATTGTAGTATGTGATACAAATTGTATGAAAAGTAGTAACATTTAATCTTAGTGATTAAAATTATTTTAATCATGAAAAATAAAATATAGAATCATAAATAAATTTAGATGAGATCTAAAATTGATTTATGATTGATTTTATTTCTGTTTACGTAAAATTATTTAGATTTAAAAATTTTACAAGCGTTGCTGTTTCTGTCTGCTGACTCGACTCATTTTGATTTGAGTCGATCCAATACCCTGGTTGGTCAGCTCAGCTTCCTACTAAGCTGACCCAGTTTATAAAGATAAAAAATAAATGTTATTGCTTATCTCAATGAGCTAACTAAGTTCAGAACTTAATCGACCCATTGTTGTGAAGTCAGCTCAGTCTAGGGGTGATCCGACTCAATTTTCAGAACTAAATGTTTATGCATAAAATTAATGTAAAGAAGTTTACAAATTGTAAAGAAGTTTACATATTAAAATTGATTCAATTAAAAACTTTGACCCATGTTAATGCTACACTTAATTGAGAATTAAGAGATGAATCTTTAGATCTAGAATTATGAAGTAAAGATCTAATGATATTGCATAAAACATGGGATATGGGTTAGCTCAGATCAGGTCCTTTCAATTGGGCTAGACCTAAGATTAGAATCAAAGATTTAATGGACTAAAAGAGTAGTTGATCGAATCTAACCAAAAATTGATTTAGATTAGGTCAAGAACACTCTAGATCAAATACAATAGTTGTAGTTGGTCAAGTCGATGTCTTTGGTTAGACCAAATGGATCTTGATCAACGGTTGAACCCAAGTCTATAAGCTGATCAAATTGAAACTAATTAATCAGTTGGTGTCTAAGATAAGTTTGGCAATCTTGATCAGTGATCATTAATTGGGAGCTATTCGCATAGATTAAGTCTATGGTGAGTTAATGGCATATTCCTCCCACCGATCTCATTTATCTGGCCAACATGGTGAATTATGTTTTGATTAGATCACTTAATAATTTGGGTTGACCCATGCTAACTAAAAAATCAGTTTGACTAATTTAGATATTCCTATTATGACTTGTCTGTATTCTCCTCATGACTTGATGAAGCCAGTGGAAGAATTTTGTGACTTGTCAGGTTGACCAACTTATCTTAGTCCTCTTCATGATTTGGTGAAGTCAGTGGGAGGATTTATGACTGATTGGATGGATCAGATGAAGCCTAATCTTCTTTGATCTGACTCGATGAAGTCAGTGGGAGGATTAAGAATAACTGGTCAAGTCTTTTCAATTAATTAAATCTTCTAAAATTATAAGATCTCTAAAAATGAAATAGTTATGATGATGACTAGATCATAGCCTCCCATTAAGTTGGATGATAATGGGTCCAATAGTTGGATGATCATTGGACGGCCCAAAGACCTGGTGCTCATCTGCTATTAGAATTATCATTCATAATATAACGACTCAGTCGAGTCTCTCTTATTGATGATCAGGATGACCAACCAAAATCAGGCCTGATCATTTGTGGTTTAATTCCTGAGTATGATCATGTTAATGGTTGGATCTAACTAGACTTCCAGTAGAGGCCAAAGCCTACTATTAGAATTTTAAGATAAAATTAATTACTAAAAATTATTTGATGAAATAATTGGTTAAGAACCTATCCATAGATGTACATGGGTGAGCCGACCAAAGTCGAGCTCATGTGCAATTGTGTAGATTCTAGTACTCGCTAAGAAATTAGGATAATTCCTCAAATTGGAGGTAGAGACTATCAATTTGACTAAAATAATAAGAGAATCTTTAGACTAAAGTCCAAATCTTTAAGCTTAATCAATTCATAAATATAGAGATTTTGTGTTTTTTTTTTAGTTATGGCTAGATGTCTGTTGCTCCATTCACTGTTTGACAGTGACTAACTTATAGGACCCAACTTTGATAGTTGGTATCGAAAGTTGCAAACAGTTCTAATGTACGAATGAATCTTATATGTGATTACAGATCTAGCACATTATATTCTCACGCCCAACGCACATGATGAAATCAAAGACACTTATCAGAAGTAGCTAAATGATCGAATCACGGTGCGGTATATTATAAAGGCAGTGATGAATGATGAATTTAGTTATAAATTCATGAATGCTAGCCAAAAAAAATCTTTCAAATATGGAAGGAGTTCTTTTGTCTTCTGCAGGGCGTTAGTCCTTGGAGAAAGGAAGGAAAATATAGGTGCAAGCATGTCGTGCTTGGGCTATGGAGTTTGAATTGACAAATGAGTCTTAGGTTAACCCGAGTCTAGTAGAGTACTTCATTTAGAAGAAGCTGGGATACTAGAAGAAAAATTGTTCTCTATATCCAGTTTTCTATCACCCAACAAGCTAAGGAAGAGAAATCAGCAAATGGTTGCTGCATATGGTGCTTATGTGATAACATCTGGTGATTTCTCTATCCATGATAATACTACCTGGGTATTATATATCAGAAGTTTGATTCATATCTGCAAATTATTTTAACGACTTCAGGTTAGTAAAAAGATTGAAAACAGCAAAAGTTTTTTGAATGTTGGAGCTGGAAGTCATGTTCCAGTTCTGACTTTAGGAATTGTTGGTGCAAAAATTTGCCTGCGTCGGAGAAGCTGGAGTCGAGGGAGTCGCGGTCGCCGTCGGGACCTACAAAAGAAGTCTAAACCGGAGTTGGGGTTGCTCTGGCAAGACCCTCCGACGCTCAAGTCAGTTCTTTGCCTCAACAAGAATGGAGTGCTCGAATGAAAATTTTAGCAAAATTTTGGGATAGAAAATAGAGCTTAAGGAATAACGTATCTGGGGCCCCTTTTTATAGGCGGAGGGAGCAACGGATTGATAGCGACGTTTGTAACCGCCTAGTAGTGGGCCGCTCGGAGCCAGGAGGAGTTTATTATGAAGAGTAATGGGGTGGAGTCGTGGCTGTCACCATGGCTCACCATGTGGAATCTGTTGCGGAGAGTGGAGCGGCGTCCGTTGTTGCGACTCGTCAGGGAGTGGTGGAGCCGTGCAGTATCCACCGCAGGGAGTGGAGTAGAGTCGTGGCCATTACTGCGGCCTGCCACGTGGAGCCTATTGCGGGGAGTGGTGGAGCCGCACAGAATCCATCGCAGGAGGTGGAGCAGAGTCGTGACTGTTACTGTGGCCTGTCAGGGAGTTCAGGCCTTTCGACCGAAGCTCGGTCGAAGCGCCTAGCGGAGAGAGGTGGCCATCCATCTGGAAGGAGCTCGGATATTGCTGGCGGGCCGTCTACCGTTGGGTGCCTTGAGCGTTAGTACTATAGGTGAGGGCCATCTGCGGTAGGAGCCCAGTCAGAGGATTTCTATAGATGAAGTTCGATTTTCGTAGGGGTCCGGACGAAGACTTCCTGCAGCCAGAGTCAGGGATGAAGTCCGACTCCCGTAGGAGTCCGAACGAAGTCTGCCTGCAGTAGAAGTCGGGAATGAAGTTCCGCTCCCGTAGGAGCCCGGATGAAGTCTCCTTGCAATCGAAGTCGAGGATGAAGTCTGGCTCCTGTAGGAGTCTGGATGAAGTCTACCTGCAATTGAGGGCGAGGATGAAGTTCGGCTCCCATAGGAGTCCGAACGAAGCCTACCTGCAATTGAAGTCGAGGATGAAGTCTGGCTCTCATAGGAGTCTGGGCGAAGTCCTCCTGCAATTGAAGTCGAGGATGAAGTCCGGCTCCCGTAGGAGACTGGGCAAAGTCTTCCTGCAGCCGGAGTCGAGGATGAAGTCTGGCTCTCGTAGGAGTCCGGACGAAGTCTACCTGCAGTTGAAGTTGGAGATGAAGTCCGACTCCCGTAGGAGTCCGAGTGAAGTCTACCTGCAGTAGAAGTCGAGGACGAAGTCCGGCTCCCGTAGGAGTTCGGACGAAGTCTACCTGCAATTGAAGTCGTGGATGAAGTCCGGCTCCCGTAGGAGTCCGTCTGAAGTCTACCTGTAGTTGAAGTCGGGGACGAAGTCCGACTCCCGTAGGAGTCTGGATGAAGTCTACCTGCAGTAGAAGTCGGGGACGAAGTCCGGCTCCCGTAGGAGTCTGGATGAAGTCTACCTACAGTAGAAGTCAGGGACGAAGTCCGGCTCCCGTAGGAGTCTGGGCGAAGTCTTCCTACAGCCGGAGTCGGGGACGAAGTTCGGCTCCCGTAGGAGTCTGGACGAAGTCTTCCCGCAGCCGGAGTCGGAGATGAAGTTCGGCTCCCGTAGGAGTCCGGACGAAGTCTACCTGCAGTTGAAGTCGTGGATGAAGTCCGGCTCCTGTAGGAGTCCGTCTGAAGTCTACCTACAGTTGAAGTCGGGGACGAAGTCCGGCTCCCGTAGGAGTTCGGATGAAGTCTACCTGCAGTAGAAGTCGGGGACGAAGTCCGGCTCCCGTAGGAGTCCGGATGAAGTCTACCTGCAGTAGAAGTCGGAGACGAAGTCTGGCTCCCGTAGGAGTCTGGGCGAAGTCTTCCTGCAGCTGGAGTCGGGGACGAAGTCCGGCTCCCGTAGGAGTCTGGATGAAGTCTTCCTTCAGCCGGAGTCGGGGACGAAGTCCGGCTCCCGTAGGAGTCTGTCTGTCATGAAGAATCTAGTCGATGCTGGCGGAGGTTTATCCATCAGCAGAACTTGGGAATGCTGCTAAGGCTCGATCATCGGAGAGATGTCGCCGAAGGTCAGACGCCGGTAGAATCCCTGAGTGGTCACTCCTGACACGAACTTCGGCTAGGGGAGATTTTATACCCAACACCAGTCCCCCTACTTTCGAGTTCGAGTTTCGAGCGAAGGAAGTGCAGAAAAATTTTCACAGCCGAAGTCGTTTCCTTGAATTCCGCACACGACAGCCCTCAAAAATCTTGGCATTCAATGCACGCGTGCTGGAGTCTTTTTCCGATTAGGGCGATCCGAAGAGTCCTTTCAGAATTCCCCCCGGAGTGTAGTCCTAAGCGCCACACCATAATGGTCCCACTAGCAGCTAGCTCTACATCACGGTGAGTGGGACATGTGGCAAGCGCTGGTGGACTTAGGGATATCCGCCACCATAACTGTGCCAGGCCCCGTCGCTTATTTAAGCCCCCTCCTTCCCTCCAGGGGCTTCACTTCGCCTAAGAGTTGACACCTTTCTTCTACCTGAGAGTTTAGTCACTCCATCGGTGCCTTTTTCGACTCTAAGCACTCTTCGCACCAGTCTTCGCCATCTCCACCGGCTCCCCGTCGCCTTCAGTCTTTCGAGCCCCTTCGAGGGGTTCTCCCACCGGGGCTTCTGCCCTGGAGGCCAACCTCGAGAGGATGCCATGGATCAAGAGGAGTAGGAGGGGGAAAACAGCGGCCTGCGAATTCTTCGACTGTCGAACTGTCACTGAGGGTTCCCACCGCCTCAAAAGGTGCTCGAGGGAGAATTCTTTCAACAACAGGGATTTAATAATGGAAACAATCGGTGAGCGCTTTCCTCTCGAGAATTTCGAAGTAGTTGAACGGGGTGACACCGGTCAAGGGGGCAGAGTTGTCATCACAAACTGTAGCGGGATTCTTGATGTCATCGGGGTCAAGGGACCAGAAGCGATCGGCGCTGACGGTGGGGCAGTAGAACTTATTGCGGGGATGGTGGAAGTAGCGCATGCCGACCTTGCCGAAGTACCTAGGATGGTGGTTGTCGTGGAGCACACGGTGGTGGTGCATGCCTCCGATGTCATCGCGGCCTCCGGGATGATCTTGTTCTTTCTGATGCAGGTTGTTGTCGCCGCTGCTGTCGCCGTCGCTGTCCTTTGAATTCTATCCCCCCCTTTTCCCCCTAGGGTTGGGGTTTCGGCAATGGAGCAGAGCGAGGTGGGGGGCGAGAGCCGAGCGGTTTATCACACGCATTGGAAAATACTGCTGAAAAGGATGGAGCCAGAGGGAGAAGTCGAGAGCTTGAAGTGGTCCCCAATGTGTTCCTTTTGAGTCTTGTAGTAATGTTCTTTTTCCTCGGCCCCCAGGGCCTTGTAACGTACACCTTGTTAATCAAGAATGAGAAGGAGATTTTGTTACTTCATCCGCACTTTGCGTCGAATTGCTGCCTGTCGAGCTTCTTTCATTTACCATTGTTATTGTTGTATTCCCTTCTTTTTCTTTTTCCTTTTCTTTTTTTTTTTTGACATCGTCCGGAGGTTACTGATCGTTGCCGCATCGGCTCGCTTTTCCAGTCATCCTTCTTCTTCAGCCTTAATGGCTCTGTAATGCATATTCAATAAATAATATGAGAAGAGAATTTTTCGCTACCTCTTTTACTCATGTGTTGAATTGTCGCTTGTCGAGCTTCTTTCGGCTTTTGCCTTGCTCGAAATCGATGCCGTTCGGAGGTACCCGATTGCCGTCGCATTGACCCATCCTTTCATCTATGGCTGTAGATTTATCCGGGGTCACTCGGGTTTGATGCCCCCTTTTAGAGTTCGAGCTCGGAGGTCTGAGCTTCTCGTCACCCTGAGGAAGTCATCTTATCTCGGACTTGCATTGAGAGCTTTCTTGAAGGCTGGGGATTTTGATAAGAACCCCAATCCTTGCTGGAACGAGGTTCTCTATATCTTTGATGCTGTTTGTTTTTCATTCGTCGCTGATGCAGTCCGTCGCTTTCCTTTTTAACTCCCCTCCCCTTTCTCCTTTTTTTTTCGAGTGAGGGTTTTCCTTCTGCTCTTGGTGGGGTTGCGGGAGCGCGAAGGGGCCACTGAGAAGGTCCCCTTTTTCCCATCCGATCTTGAATGACCAGACCTTAATTGGTGTCGGGATGAGGTTCTTCCCCTATTTCTGACGTAATAGGTTTCAACTCTGGTTAGGATGAGGTCCTCCTCTTATCTCTAACAGGGCTATGGGGGCATATATGGGCATTGCAGGGCCTCTTCCCCCATCCGATCTAAATGTAACCGGGCCTTTGACTTTGCTCATGTTAGGACGAGGTTCTCCTCCTGTCCCTAACGTGGCTGCGGTGGCACATATGGGCATTGCAGGGCCTTTCCCCCCATCCGATCTAAGTGTAACCGGGTCTTCGACTTTGCTCATGTTAGGACGAGGTTCTCCTCCTGTTCCTAACATGGCTGTGGGGGCACATATGGGCATTACAGGGCCTCTCTCCCCATCCGGTCTAAATGTAACCGGACCTTCGACTTTGCTTATGTTAGGACGAGGTTCTCCTCCTGTTCCTAACATGGTTGTGGGGGCACATATGGGCGTTGCAAGGCCTCTCCCCCCATCCGATCTAAATGTAACTGGGCCTTCGACTTTGCTCATGTTAGGACGAGGTTCTCCTCCTGTTCCTAACATGACTGTGGGGGTACATATGGATATTGCTGGGCCTCTCCCCCCATCTGGTCTGAATGTAACCGGGCCTTCGACTTTGCTCATGTTAGGACGAGGTTCTCCTCCTGTTCCTAACATGGCTGTGGGGGCACATATGGGTGTTGTAGGGCCTCTCCCCCCATCCAGTCTGAATGTAACTGGGCCTTCGACTTGGCTCATGTTAGGATGAGGTTCTCCTCCTGTTCCTAACATGGCTGTGGGGGCACATATGGGCATTGCAGGGCCTCTCCCCCCATCCGATCTGAATATAATCGGGCCTTCGATTTGGCTCATGTTAGGATGAGGTTCTCCTCCTGTTCCTAACACGGTTTGTTTCGATCGTCCTGTCGATATAGGCTCCTGCCAAGAGAGAAGACATGTGGATATAAGACTTTTATTAAAAATGAAGTTACCGGTAATACATTCGTAAATTTTCAGAGATCCATGGTCGTGGGAGGTCTGCTCCTCCGAGCTCCTTGAGGTAACAAGTTTCGGGTCGGACTACTTCTTTGACTTCGTATGGGTCTTCCCAATTTGGGGCGAGCTTTCCTCGATCTTGAGGTTGCGAGACGGTGGCTCGTTGAAGTACTAGATCTCCTGCTCTGAAGACTTTATTCTTGACCCGGGAGTTGTAATAGCGGGCAACTTTCTGTCTGTAGGCTGCCATCCGAACTTGAGCTACCTCCCACTTTTCTTCCAGCAAGTCGAGGTTGGCTTTAAGATCTTGCGAATTGTGATGCTCGTTGAATGCCACGACTCGTGCCAACGGGAGCTTGAGCTCAATTGGGATAACAACCTCCGTTTCGAAGGCTAGAGCGAAGGGGATCTCCCCCGTGGGCAGTCTTTAGGTAGTTCGGTATGCCCACAACATATGATAAAGTTTGTCTGCCCAAGTTTCCTTCGCTTTTTCGAGCCTTGTCTTGATCCCTTGCAGCAGAGTTCTGTTGGTCACTTCAGCTTCGCCGTTCGCCTGAGGATGGGCTACGGACGTGAAGTTGTGGGAGATGTTTAGGTCCTCACAAAATTCGATGAATCTCGCTCCCGCGAATTGCCACCCATTATCAGTAATTAGGGTTCTCAGTAGGCCGAACCTGCAAATGATTGACTTCCAGATGAAGTCTTGCACTTTAGCTTCTGTAATTTTCGCCAGCGGTTCGGCCTCAACCCACTTGGTGAAATAGTCAATCGCTACCAGGAGAAACTTCCTCTGCCCCAATGCCATGGGAAAGGGTCCAAGGATATCCATCCCCCATTGCACAAACGGCCATGGGGCACTCAAGGGTGTAAGCTCAGTGGCGGGCTGTCTCTGGATGTTAGTGTATCTCTGACATCGGTCGCACTTTCTGATGTATTCAATTGAGTCACGATGCATAGTCGGCCAGTAATATCCTTGGCGAAGCAACTTGTGGGAAAGGATCTAGCCCCCAGATGGCTTCCGCAGATTCCTTCATGCACCTCCCACAAGGTGTAGTCAGCTTCCGAAGGCCGGAGATATTTTAAAAGGGGCAAAGAGTATGATCTCTTGTACAACTTGCCCTCATAAAGGATGTATCGGGAGGCTTGATTTTTGAGCTTTCGAGCTTCTTTTGCATCATGAGGGAGAACCCCATCTCTGAGATATGCTATCAGTGGGTCGATCCAACTGGGCTCGTGGTCAATTTCCATCACGGGCCGCGATTCTTCCGTACTTGGGCACTTCAGAACTTCAAAGAGAACACCCTTGGGCAATTCAGCCGGAGCCAGCGTAGCCAGCTTGGAGAGAAGATCGGCCCTGGTATTTTTCATCCTTGGAATCTGCCTGATGTTGAAGCTACTGAAGGCGGGGACAAGCTCCTTTACCTTTTCAAGATACTTAGCCATGCTGTCCTCCCGTGCTTTGTAGTTTCTACTGACTTGTCCCACTACCAGTTGAGAGTCGCTGTGAACTTGGAGCCGATCTACTCCCAACTCTTTGGCGATCTTCAATCCTAGATCAGAGCTTCATATTCCGCTCCATTATTTGTTGTGGGGAACTCGAAGCGCAGAGCGTACTCCTCGATGATTCCCTCTGGACTGATCAAGATTAGGCCCGCACCTGTGCCTGACATGTTGGAAGACCTGTCCACGTAGAGGGCCCAAAAGCAACCAGGGGGGTCTGCTTCTTCTTCGGGGGAGTTCGGTTGGGGCTCCAGGCCGTCAATTTCGCCCTGTTCAGATTCGGCCTCCTCCGGGATAGTGCACTCCACTATAAAATCTGCCAATATCTGGATTTTCACTGCTGGTCTAGGTCAATAGTTGATGTCAAATTCTGTGAGCTCGATCGCCCATTTCACCATCCTCCCGGAGGCATCCGCCCGGTGCAAAATCACCTTGATCGGTTGGTCGGTGAGCAACATTACGGTGTGCCCTTGAAAGTAGGGTCGGAGCCTCCGGGCTACAATCAACAGGGCATAAATTAGTTTCTCTAATTTAGTATATCTGGTTTCGACGTCTCTCAACACGCGACTGATGTAGTAGATCGGCCATTGGATTTTTGCCTCTTCCTTGACAAGGACTGCTGCGAGAGCCATGGAGAAGACCGCCAGGTACAAAAATAGTTCCTCTCCAGGCTTGGGCTTCGCCAACAATGAAGGTGAGCTGAGGTAGCTCCTTAGCTCTTCGAACACCTGTTGGCACTCAGCGGTCCAACAGAAGTTCTTCGACCACTTGAGGGTTTGGAAGAAGGGTAAGCACCGTTCGACCGACCTCGCAACGAAGCGATTCAGGGCTGCTACCTTCCTTGTAAGGTGCTAAACCTCTTTTATCGACTTCAGGGTGGCCATCTCCTGGATGGCATAAATTTTCTCTGGATTGGCTTCAATTTCACGCCCCGATACCATGAAGCCCAGCAACTTCCCCAAGGTCACTCCGAAAGCACATTTAGTCGGGTTCAGCTTCATCTTATATTTTTGGAGGGCGCTGAAGGTCTCCTCGAGGTCGATGACATGGTTCATGAAAGATTTGCTTTTTACGAGCATGTCGTCCACGTAGACCTCCATATTGCGGCCGATCTGCTCCTTGAAGATTTTGTTCACCAGCCGTTGGTAGGTTGCGCCTGCATTTTTGAGACCGAAAGGCATGACCCTGTAACAGTAAAGGCCATGGTTAGTAATGAAAGCAGTCTTTTCTTCATCTTCCGGTGCCATCCTGATTTGATTATAGTCGGAGAATGCATCCATAAAGGTGAGAAGCTCATGGCCCGAGGTTGCATCCACCAGTTGATCAATTCTGGGCAGAGGGTAGCTGTCCTTTGGGCAGGCTTTATTCAGCTTTTTGAAGTCTATACACATCCTCCACTTGCCGTTTGACTTTTTGACTAGGACGACATTGGAAATCTAGTCAGGATAATTGACTTCTCTAATGTATCCGGCTTTTAAGAGTTTGTCCACTTCCTCGGCTATCGCTTTCTGCCTCTCCGATGCATGACCTCGGATTTCTTCTTTCATCGGTTGATGCTTTGGATCGACGGTCAGATGGTGCTCCATGACTTTCGTGTCAATCCCCGGCATGTCTGTTGGAACCCAAGTGAAAACGTCTGCATTCTTTTGTAGAAAATCGATGAGATGCGTCCGCACCTCTTCCCCCAGGTTAGAGCCGATCTTCACCACATGCTCTGCATTCCCGTTGTTCAAAGGGATCGAAACTAGATCTTTGATTGGGCCGCCCCTCTCCTCAGTGAGGTCATCATGGGCGTCCAGCCCATCAACTGGACAGAGGTCAGATTGGTCACTTCTTTGCAAGGCTATGTTGTAGTAGTGTCTGGCCAGGGCTTGGTCTCCCCTGACTTCTCTGACCCCCTGGTTGGTAGGAAATTTCAATTTCAAATGGTAGGTTGACACAACGCCCGGAGAGCGTTGAGGCCAGGTCGGCCGAGGATTGTGTTGTAGGCTGACGGTGCCTTCACCACCAGAAAATTCACCAGAGCCCTGGATTGTCTTGGATATCGACCCGCAGCTACGGTCAAAGTTATTACTCCCTCCATCAGGACAGCATCGCCGGTAAACCCTACCAGAGGGGAGCTAATCGGCCCCAAATGGCCGTCAAGGATGGACATTCTTGAGAAGGCGTCGTAGAACAAAATGTCGGCCGAACTTTCATTGTCGACAAGAATACGGCGGACATCGTAATTAGCTATATTCAAGAAAACTACAACTACGTCGTTATGAGGAAATGGAACTCCCCGAGCATCTTCTTCAGTGAAAGTTATGGATTCCTCAATCTTTTGCCGCTTGGGAGGTCCGGCCAATACGTCGGTCGCTCCCCATCGGGATTCTTCTGAGATGGTGTTGGCGAAATCCGTTGGAGGCCGATTATCTGACCGCTCCATGTCGGCGATCGTTGTCGGAGGAGGAGGAGCCTGAGAAACTGGAGGTGAGGCTGGAGCCTGAGATCTGGCCATAGAGGTCGTGGGTCACCGTGCGGATGCTTTGCGGGGAGGCATCAGGCGAAGATCTAGTGGGGGAAGGAGGAGAGGATGTCGAAAAAGATGACCGGAGGTGGTCCCGTTGAGTGCTCCTTTAAGAACAAGGGTACTGCGAAGACACGAGCCCTTCCTCTAGCGCCAATCCTGTTGGTGCAAAAATCCGCCTGCGTCGGAGAAGCTGGAGTCGAGGGAGTCGCGGTCGCCGTTGGGACCAGCAAAAGAAGTCTAAACCGGAGTTGGGATTGCTTCGACAAGACCCTCCGATGCTCAAGTCAGTTCTCTGCCTCAACAAGAATGGAGTGCTCGAACGAAAATTTTAGCAAAATTTTGAGATAGAAAGTAGAGCTTAGAGAATAACGTATCTGGGGCCCCCTTTTTATAGGCGGAGGGAGCAACGGATTGATAGCGACGTTTGTAACCACCTAGTAGTGGGCCGCTCGGAGCCAGGAGGAGTTTATTATGAAGAGTAATGGGGTGGAGTCGTGGCTGTCACCATGGCTCGCCATGTGGAATCTGTTGCGGAGAGTGGAGCGGCATCCGTTGTCGCGACTCGCCAGGGAGTGGTGGAGCCGTGCAGTATCCATCGCAGGGAGTGGAGCAGAGTCATGGCCATTACTGTGGCCTGTCGCGTGGAGCCTATTGCAGGGAGTGGTGGAGCTGTGCAAAATTCATCGCAGGAGGTGGAGCAGAGTCGTGGCCGTTACTGTGGCCTGTCAGGGAGTCCAGGCCTGTCGGCCGAAGCTCGGTTGAAGCGCCTGGTGGAGAGAGGTGGCCATCCATCTGGAAGGAGCTCGGATATTGCTGGCGGGCCGTCTACTGTTGGGTGCCTTGAGCGTTAGTACTATAGACAAGGGCCATCTGCGGTAGGAGCCCAGTCAGAGGCTTTCTATAGATGAAGTTCGATTTCCGTAGGGGTCTGGACGAAGACTTCCTGCAGCCGAAGTCGGGGATGAAGTCTGACTCCCGTAGGAGTCCGGACGAAGTCTGCCTGCAGTAGAAGTCGGGGATGAAGTCCCGCTCCCGTAGGAGCCCGGACGAAGTCTACCTGCGATCGAAGTCGAGGATGAAGTTCGGCTCCCGTAGGAGTCCGGATGAAGTCTACCTGCAATTGAGGGCGAGGATGAAGTCCAGCTCCCATAGGAGTTCGGACGAAGCCTACCTGCAATTGAAGTCGAGGACGAAGTCCAGCTCCTATAGGAGTCTGGGCGAAGTCTTCCTGCAATTGAAGTCGAGGATGAAGTCTGACTCCCGTAAGAGACTGGGCGAAGTCTTCCTGCAGCCGGAGTCGGGGATGAAGTTCGGCTCCCGTAGGAGTCCAGATGAAGTCTACCTGCAGTTGAAGTCGGGGATGAAGTCCGGCTCCCGTAGGAGTTCGGGTGAAGTCTATCTGTAGTAGAAGTCGGGGATGAAGTCTGGCTCCCGTAGGAGTCCGGATGAAGTTTACCTGCAATTGAAGTCGTGGACGAAGTCCGGCTCTCGTAGGAGTCCATCTGAAGTCTACCTGCAGTTGAAGTCGGGGATGAAGTCCGGCTCCCGTAGGAGTCCGGATGAAGTCTACCTGCAGTAGAAGTCGGGGATGAAGTCCGGCTCCCGTAGGAGTCTGAACGAAGTCTACCTGCTGTAGAAGTCGGGGATGAAGTTCGGCTCCCATAGGAGTCTGGGCGAAGTCTTCCTGCAGCCGGAGTCGGGGATGAAGTTTGGCTCCCGTAGGAGTCTGGGCGAAGTCTTCCCGCAGCCGGAGTCAGGGATGAAGTTTGGCTCTCGTAGGAGTCCGGACGAAGTCTACCTGCAGTTGAAGTCGTGGACGAAGTCCGGCTCCCATAGGAGTTCGTCTGAAGTCTACCTACAGTTGAAGTCGGGGATGAAGTCCGGCTCCCGTAGGAGTCCAGATGAAGTCTACCTGCAGTAGAAGTCGGGGATGAAGTCCAGATCCCGTAGGAGTCCGGATGAAGTCTACCTGCAGTAGAAGTCGGGGACGAAGTCCGGCTCCCGTAGGAGTCTGGGCGAAGTCTTCCTGCAGCCAGAGTCGGGGACGAAGTCCAGCTCCCGTAGGAGTCCGGACGAAGTCTTCCTTTAGCTAGAGTCGGGGACGAAGTCCGGCTTCCGTAGGAGTTCGTCTGTCGTGAAGAATCTGGTCGACGCTGGCGGAGGTTTATCCATCAGCAGAACTTGGGAATGCTGCTGAGGCTCGATCGTCGGAGAGATGTCGCCGAAGGTCGGATGCCGGTAGAATCTCTGAGTGGTCACTCCTGACACGAACTTCGGCTGGGGGAGATTTTATACCCAATAGGAATTATCGAGCAAATTTTTGATTCTAATAATGTCATTTTCGACGATTATCACTATTGTCCATTTTGGTGAATGTAATTTTCGTAAACCTTTTGATCAAAGATAGATTTACATTGTCAATATAGAATAATTTTTGTGATATCATTATAGATGATATCAAAATCATATGGACAACTAATAAATAGCATTTACAAATAGTCACCGCCTGTTAGTATATTGTACATAGCAAACAAACACCCTAGAATAGATAATATCATAGATGCCTATCTTTGGCATTGTAGGCTCGGTCATATAAACAAGAATGGGATCAACAGGAGATAATTATCGAAGTCAATGATTATGAATCATTGTCAACCTATCAATTCTATCTCCTTAGTAAGATGACCAAGTCACATTTTGCTGAAAAAGATGAACGAGTCAATGATGTTTTGAGTCTGATACATATTGATGTATTGGATCTACGAATATATTTACCATAAATTTGAATTATTTGAAATATTCAAATGATTCCATAATAAGGTAGAGAAACAAACTGGAAAGAGCATTGAAACGCTTCGGTCAGATCAAGGAGGAGAATATCTTTTTAGTAATTTTTTTGACATATCTAGAAGAGAATATGATTTTTTTCTTATTAGAATCGATTTTGTTAGATATAGTTTGATCCATGATGGGGTTTACAAGTCTGTCAGTCTCCTTTTAGGGTTATGCTCTTGAGACTACTTGTCATGTTCTCAACTAAATTTCGAGCAAATTAGTTGCAAAGACACCATATAAAATATGGACTAGGCATAAGCCAAGACTCTCTTACCTTGAGATTTGAGAGTGTTTGGTTGATGTCAAGCATTTGTAAACTGATTAGCTTGGACCCTAATCCGATAAGTATTATTTTGTAGGGTACCCCAAAGAATCTAAGGGATATTACTTTAACCTTGCAAAAGAACAAAAGTTGTTCGGCATTTTCTTTAGAAAAAAAATACCTTGATAAAAAAACTAATATCTCTAATGTAGAACTTATGAAGTTCAACAAGTAGAAAAATCGATATAATCTAGTGAACCCATAGAATTGGATTTGATTAGATCAAATCTGAAACCCATTGTAGAGGCATCATTAAGGAGATCTGATAGAGTACTGCATTTGTCGGATAAATACCTTATTTTCTAGGTTCGGGATATGATCTTGTTGAACTTGATGAGAGCAATGAGGATTTGATCACTTACATGAATGCCATGCAGAGGTCTAACTTTGATTAGTGGTTTGAAACCATAAAGTCCAAAATCGAGTCCATAAAAGTCAATGGTGTATGGAAACTCGTTGATCCACTCGAAAGGATAAAGCCTATAGGGTGTAAGTGGATCTTCAATAGGATCAGAGGGTGCAAACAAGAAGGTGGAGACCTACAAAGCTCATCCGATTTCCTAAGGATATCGTCAACATTATGATATTGACCATAATAAGATATTTTCTATTGTGGCAATGCTAAATATTTTGGAGTTGGAACATGCATTTTAATAAGTGATCAAAATGCATGGCTTCATTGAGATTTAAGAACCCAATAAATACAAATGGATTAATAGTTTTGTGAATAAATTTCTTATTTTATATGTGAATAAAATTTTTTTAATCAAAAATGACATTCCTTATATTACAAGAAATAAAAGTTTCACTGTTATTACTATTCTTCATAAAGGACTTGGAAAGAGCATCCCTCATCCTAGGGATGAAGATCTATAGAGATAGATCTAAGAGGCTACCTGGGTTATCCCAATCCATGTACATAGAATATTTATGAGTAGAATTTATTCTATCATGTATACCATGTATGAGATTGGATATAGTATATTCACTAGGGGTAGTGATGGATACCTGCAAGATCCGAGTGAGAATCACTGGTAAGTCATCCTCAAGTATTTGAGAAATACTAAGGACCGATGGCTCAATTATGGAGAATTTGACTTAAAACTTGTAGAGACTCTAATTTTTAGTTGGACATAATAATAAGAAGAATGTATTGGAATATATCTTTATCCTAAATAATGGAGCAATCTATTGAAAAAATTTCAAGCAGAATAATGTAGCCAATTCAATTTGTGAGATAGAATGCATTGCAGCATCCGATGCTTGCAAGGAAGCTATATGACTGTAGAGGTTTATTAGCAAGCTAGGAGTGGCATCCTCCAATGATGGTCCTACTGCATTGTATAGCATCCGAGCCATAGCTCATGCCAAGAAGCCGAAGTCCCATTAGCTTACCAAATATTTTGCATCGCTATCACCTTATTCAAAAAATTACGGATCGAGATGATGTTGAACTTTAAAAAATTAACGAAAAGAAGAATCTGACCAACTCATTTATTGAAACCTCAATATTTAGGAGTTTTAAGATGATAAATCAAAGATGGGTATATGATACTATACTGATTGGCTTTAGTTTAAGTGAAAGTTGTTGGAAATTATGTCCTAAAGCCAATTGTTTGATGATTGCACTAATTATAAATTATATATGAATTGAACAATAATAAAATTTATTTGGCCTATTCATCATAAGGTTACATCTTCTAATGAACTCCTATGTTGTAATGAAGTCCTTAGGACTACTTTGATCGATAAAGGAGGATTTATCGCGTAGTCCTTAAACTGGTTCGCAATCAAATGATATGCTATTACTAGGACGATAGCGATTATCAAGTATAGATCATTGTATGCCATATGCATTGGTTGTTCTCGTAATAAAATAGTGTGGAGACACTGGTATGGCATGCAAGTGAGATGTAGGAGTATATCTTATTGAACGTGACCAATTATGGAGCACTCTGCTGTCAAGAGTAGCTCACGAAGGGTGTGGGTGTAAGTGTCTCTTCGATCTGAGATCACTATGGTGACTTACAAGCAACTCACTGTAATTTGACATTGGACTATCTAAATTTTTAATTTAGTGATGGAAGATTTTTGAATACAGTCAAGTACTTGTCAAGTCAGTGCGTGAATCAAGATGGGATTGATCCCTCCGAATAAGTTGGAGTTAATGCATCAATATATTTCAATTTAGTAAAATTTGAGTCTGGATAATCCATGTAATGAATTTGAAAGATTGAAATACAATGTGCATAACTATTTCAAGGTTGAAAGTTAAACTCTAGATCTTCTTAAGTATTAGGATTAAAGGGATGAATTATACGGTAACCATACGCCAGTAGATTCTTGAATGTTGCTTCACCATCATTCAACCTATCCGGATGTTGGATCTTATTGCTAAATGATTACATCGATTAGTTCAAAAATTTAATTCTGTGCTACCAACTTAGGTTCGAACCTACAGGGTCATACTTAAAAGAAGTTTCTGACTGATCATATAGCTGATCAATGATTAAGAATCGTTCAAGGGTGTAATCGTTAATTCAATTGATGATTAACCTTAAGCAAAAATTATGATGAAATAATTTGCTTAGTATTAGTGAATTAATAAAGGATTAGTTAGCAATTAGATTATTGATTAGCTCAATTTGATTGAGCAAAGAGGATTAGATCAAATTTAATTGAATTAGATTCAATTAGGTTTGACCCGATTAGGTTATGAGATGACTTAAACGTTAAGGGAGAATTATCTCTGATTTGATCAAGATTTTGGTTCAATAAATTTCTAATTGGATTAAGATTTGATAAAGAATTCATGAATCAAATTAGATTGGATTTCATCTATTTATTTGGGTCTAACCAAATATGATTTGGTTTGGAGTTAAATAAGGAAACCAAGAGTCCATAAAAGATTGGACTCCTTTTCCCTTGTGCTACCTAATTTTGGATGCCACAATTCCTCATGCTAAAAGAAGTTTTAAGTGAGATTTCTCCATGCCAAAAATATCAGATGTCGCTCCTTCCTCTTAACGCCTTATATGGATAGGTTTTGATAAGAAAAGTTTGAATTTGATTTGAATGAAACTCCTTATCAAGATGAGATTGGATGTTATCCCAACCACCTTCACGCCATGCCATGTATTCCCTCTTATTTTATGCAACATTTTGAGAGGGTTTTCACTATGGGAAATCAGATAAGATCTGATTTAGCATTAAGGGATGTGCGAGAGAAATTGTTTCTCAATGCAAACATCTTAAACTATTTGGGCGTGGGCTTTTACATCTGGCATTATCTTCTAAAACCCTAACCACTTGTGGACGCCCAAATAAAAGGAATTTTTCCCTTAATGTGTGCATCTAGGAGAGAGATCTAAAAGTGGTTTCCACGGTGAGAAGGGTTGGGATGTGACTTCTTGGCATGAGAGAAAGAGAAAAGCCTTCTCTTCTTTGGGTGAGCGAAACCTAGGATTCTAGGGTTTGTTCCTAAGGGTTTGGAAAGAGAGAAAAATAAAAGAGAAGAGTTCTCTTGTGTTCTTCTTTCACATCCTTTTATTTCTCCTCAGATGTCTTTTTTCAACCTCTCAAAAGATTCAAGAGATTTAAAGAAAGGATCCAGATCAGTCAACAAGATGGTCTTTGCGCGAGCTAGCACTCCCAGAGAGACCGATCAGATCGGAGCTTCGAGTGGACCATCCGTAGAGGTTGGACATGTGTGGGGCTATGAGCAACCAGTGAGGATCCTCTTTATCATGTTCATCAGTAGCGGCAATTATCAATCCGTGCTCAAGTATCGGGTTTTGAATTTAGATTAGAAGTAGATTTGATCTACTGCTCACATCTATGCATGTAGATTTTATTTTCAGATTTTATATGCCACATATCATATCATAGATCCTAGAGTAAGTTGATTTATTAATTTGATCATATGCATGTTAGATTAATAAGATTAATCTAGTTACTTTCTGCTATGATTTATTTAAAAAATTTTTGAAATACATACATGAAATCATCTACGTTTTCCAACAGACCACTAACGAGACCTTGAAAAGCTCAAGGGGCTGTGTTCATGTTGTGAAAAATCTAGTTTAGCAGACAGTCTCTTGGAACAAGAGGTCTATGGAAGAATGAGCCAAGGAAGGATTTTCTCAAGGAGAAGACGTCAGGTAAGGAAAAGTATTTTCGCTACAGTACTGATGGCCACTCAGATGGGAATTATCTTCCTACCTGGATAACCTAAAGAAGAAGGGTGACATAGCTTGTGAAGGTATGTCAAATATGTTTGCATGTTGATGTATTCTGACAGTGAGAATGTCGTAGGATTTCAGAAAACTATGGATGAGATAAATCTAGGTATATATAGTACCTCAAGTAAGGTCATTTTGAAGAAGACATATACAAACTTGGAGACATAGTGAATTCTGAGTTTGTGGATCCTGTCTTCAAGAAAAATTGATCAAACTATCTCTTGTGGGATATGGAGAGAGGACCACTACATATAGGCCCATTTGATGGAAAATCCCTTGAGGTTCTTTGATGGGATTGAAGAGATGTATATCTTAGTAAAAATTTTGAGATTATCTCATATAAATAGTATAATCTCACGGTGGACTCCTCTTGGTTTACCTCGGCTCAACAGGATATCGGAAAGGAGGATTAGTACCCTATTGGATATGGTCTGATCTATAATGAGATTTACTCACTAACCCTTATTCCTTTAGAGACATACTTAAATCTGTTGAATAGGGTACTAATTGTACTTTTCAGTGGATCATAATATAATTGTGATCCATTATACCACATTCTAAAAAAATATTTTATCTGAGATGGTGGTAGTAGGAGAAAATTGAGCTCAAAGAGAGAGTCTCTAAAGAGTAACAAATTGAAGATTTGGTTGTACCTATTTATTTTGAGCCAGTTAGTGTAAGACCTCCACCACCTCGTAGATCTAGTAAGGTCTCCCATCTTCATGAAAGATACTTAGGGATGCTTTCAGAGAATGTAGAGAAAGTGTTCCTCGTGGGAGATAGGGATCAAGTAGTTGATCCTAAGATCTATGATGAGGCGATGTATGACATCGATTCCAAGAAATAGATGAAAGCAATAAAGTCAAAGGTTGACTTGACACATTCCAACCAAGTCTGACCTTAGTGGATCCACCAGAGGATATTGTATCCATTGAGTGTAAATGAATCTACAAAAGAGAATTAGATGTAGATGGATGTGAAAACTATTTACTTAATAGATATCTTAGAAAGATATCTAGAGCAACCTGTTGTATTTCACTTTCAATGATGGAGATCACAAGATCTGTAAGCTGCATGGATTCATTTTTGGATTAATGCAAGTATCTCGAAGTTGGATTGATGCGATCAAAATGTTTGATTTCATCAGAGATGAAAAGATACCTTGTGGATATAAGAGGGTCAGTGGGAGGATGAGATTTTTCTGATTGGGAAAGTCATTTTCATGCTGACTTTGGTCAAGAGTTGATTGTCAAATAGATCCTCTAAAAAGATCCAAGGTAAGCATCTTAGATTGAAGGTCTATGGAGATAGATCTGATAAGATGCTAGGGCTTTCACAAGAAAAGTATATAAAGGAGGTGCTAAAGAGGTTCAGTATGGAAACTCTGAGAGAGGACTTCTGCCCTTTAGGCAAGGTATGTATCTCTCCAAGAAGATGTGTCTAAATACATATGAGGAGATTTAGCTCATGGGTTAGATCCCTTATGCATCCTCATGAATGTCATGTAATGTACTTGACTTGATCTTGCAGTGACTATCATGAGCAGAAATCAGTCGAATCTAAGTGTACGGTACTGGATAGATATGGAGTAACCTTTAAGTACTTGAGAAGTACTAAGAATTTATTTTTAATTTTTGGATGAGAATTTTGAGTTGCATGATTTATAGATATATATGCTCAAATTTTGTCTGACACTGATGGTAGAGAGTCTACATCAGGATGTGTACAATGTTGAAACTAGTAGATTAAAAGAATTCCAAATAACCAATCATTGCAGGAAACTAAATTGATCATTTTTTTTTCAAAGGTGCTAGATAAGATCTTCTGGTCCAAGCATATTTATTGCAATTGATGTCATGAGATATCATCATAATGACAATATTGGCACCATAGCCCTTAGCTAATGGAGCCTTAGTCTCACCAGAATATCCAGCACATGAAAAAGAGGACTTTAAATAATATGCATCTACCTTGATATGGCAGATGTCAAGGTGAAGAGAGTAGACCCCATAGAAACATGGTGGACCCACTAACTAAGCCATCTAGCAAGCTAAAGACTAAAGTCCATCTTGAGAAGGTAGGACTTAGGTTTGGGCAAATTGGCTTTAGATCAAGTGAGAGATTGTTAGATGGGTAATTTGAAAAGCTAATTATTGACTGACACATTATAATTTTTTAAGACATAAGTTTGTACTTGATTTATTGAAATTAAAAAATTATGGATAATTATTTTTATTTTAGAGTAATGTGTCCTAAAATTATTTAAGGAGTTAATGGTCAACGATATATATTCTCAAGAGTTGAGAATTTAAGATATGTGTTATTATAGATTAATTTTTAAACTGCTCCTAATCGATGATCATCATGAGGACTGTGATTGATCCAACTAGACTGGTGCACGAATTGCTTCTCTTTTTAGTACTTGGGTATTTGATCTATAGTATGGAGACACTGAAGTGAAAGTACAGGTGGTTGTTAGACAACAATAGTACTAAGCATGATCAAGAATGAGAAGTCACATGGATGCCTACTTACTTATCAGTGACTTCTCGATGCTGTAGTGTGTGAGTAGTTCTTTGACCTACAGTGCATCAACTATTCACCTTGAGAGTGCTATAGTTTGACTATACTATAACTTGATCTCCTAGCCATATGAAGTCTTGAGGTGTATATTGGCCACAGTATATTTATTGTAGAAATTGGGTTGCACCAAGATGGGATCTATCAGTCTTAGTAGTTGAGGAGTACTCTTATGCGACCTAAAGAGACTGAGTCCATAAATCTATGGCCATAGTTGTTGAAAAATATGTCCCAAAAAGCCAATCGTCAAGCTGTTGACGGTTGAGCAACCAAGTATTGTAATTGATTTGTTAATAAATAAAATATATTTGGCATCTTCATCATAAGCTTTCATCTTCTAATGAACTCCGTTGTTATGATGAAGTCCTTAGGACTATTTAAGTTTGATAAAGAGAGAATTTATCGATTAGTCCTTAAAACTGTTCACGACCAAATGATAAGCTGTTAATAAGGACGACAGCTTCTATTGAGCATAGGTCGCTGTAGGCCATATGGGTTGGTTGTCCTCTTAACCAAGGAGTGCGGAGATACTGGTATGGCATACAGGTGAGATGTAAGGGTACATCATCATTGAACATGACCAACTTCAGAGTATTCTGCTGTCGAGAATATCTCTGATGGGATATAGGTATAAGTGTCCCTTAGACCTGAGATCGCCTCAGTGACTTGCAAGCAACTCACTGTGCTTTGGTACTGGACTAACTGAATTTTTAATTCAGGGATGGAAGGCTTCTGGGCACAGTCAAGTACTTGCAAAGTCAGAGTGTGATCGAGATGGGATTGACCACTCCAAGAGTTGGAGAAGAATGAGTCGCTGTATTTCAATTTAGCAAAACCTTGGCCAGGGTAATCCATCAAATGGATTTGATATTTTGAAATACAATGTGGACAACCTGATCAGAGTTGACAATTGAACTTTGGGGTGTCCTATGATCATTTTAGTCAAGGGGATGAATTATATGAAAACTATATCCGCATGGGTTCTAAGGATGTTGTTCTATACATTCGACCTATCCGGTCGTCGGGTACCATTGCTAGATGGTCACTTCGATTGACACAAAAATTTATTCCTATGCTATCGGCTTAGGTTTGGACCTATGAGGTCACACACATTAGAGTTCATAATCCGATCGGATGGTTAATCAACGATTAAGAATCATTCTAGGGTTAAATGATCAATACGATTGATATTTAACCCAATGCAAGTATTGCAGGAGGATCGATTAGCAATTCGATTGCTAATTGGCTTAATTTGATTAAGCCAATGGGCTGAGATTAAGTTTAATTAAATATGATTTAATTAGATTTATTTTGGGCTTGATTGGATCAAGTCCAATTGGTTTATTCGATAAGCCAAGTGCAAGGAAAAATTAGTCCTAGTTCAACTAGGACTTGGGTCAATCTAATTTCTAATTTGATTAGAAAATTAAATCAGATTTAAATCTAATTTAATCTGATTAAATTAAGTTTTTAATTGGGTTAAGACCTATTTTAATTAGGTTGATCTAATTTTGGTTTGATTTGGTTTGAGAAACCAAATTAAAACAAGTTATAAGATAGAATCCTAGTAAGACTAGGATTCCACCTTGCGCCACATAAGCCTTCCCCATGCCCTCTCTCTTATTCAACGCCAATCTCTACTTATTTTGTGAAACAAAAGCCCTCTCCCAGGTCTCTCCCACGTTCACAAAAGGTTTCCTCTCTTCTTTCTTACATGGAAGGTGGTTTGGATCAAATCAAAAAGGAATAAGTTTGGATTTCAAATTCTATGAGATAGAGTTTTAGAAATCCAAAACTCTTTCAATTTTGCACCGAATTTTTCCAAATTTTTTTTGAAATTTTCGTAGCTTTTAGGATATATATTGTGCACCCTTTTCTAGTAATCCATATATGAAAATATGGAGGAGGTGCTCAAGAGTTGGGCGCCTCTTAACTTGCCATGTTTGGATAAGCCTTGACTAGGTATTTGACCTAGACAAGGACTCTATCATATCTCTCTGTATAAAATGAGTTTCTTCATGAAAGTTTTGGAGAAGATAGATATTTGAGAGTCCTTTGGGAAAACCAAAAATTAGAGAGAAAGACCTTTGGGTCATGGAGATATAAAAGACACAAGTTAGGGTATCTAGAGAGAAAAACGAGAAGAAGAAGAGGGTCTTCTTCTAGGGTTATTTATTTTCATATCTTTTCTCCCTCCATCTTGAGTTTCCTGAGAGCATCTCAGATATGAAACTCCTCCTTTTACTTTCCATCTTTGGAAGAGTCCAAATCAAGAAGAAGGAGGCACCTGATCAACCATCAAAGAAGGATCAGCGCAGTACTAGCATACTGTGCTGATTTTCTGAAGCAGGACTTCTGATCGAGATTCATGGGCTCGTGTGGATGACTCCTAGAGGTCGGACGCATGTGCGGCTTACAACATCATCCTTAAGCCCGGATCAGTGAGGTTAGAGCGTCTAACTTGCAAGGTAATAGATCTGATCTATTGTTCAATACATACATTAGATGTAGTATAGAAACATGTTGATATGATCAACATGTAGTTCATGCTATATTTATATATTTTAATTTTTGATTTAATGTTATGTAATAATCATGTAATAGGATCTTAGATCTAGGGATTCTCTGGTTTTAAGAAATAAATTTTGATTTATTTTAGTCTTTCACTGTATGATCTTGAAAAAGTTTCAAGATCTAATCCTGAAACCCTAGATCTGGTTCCTTCAATAGTAGCATGATTATGAAAAAAAAATTTATGAGATTCATGATTAGGCTTGAGCTAATTAAGTCTAGCATATGACGAATACTTAGGATTTGATGAGGTTTCATGACCTGCATCCTATCGGGACTCTCGATAGATGTCACTAGTGCTTGATCACATGGAACTATATCTAGGGTTTCATCTTTCTATTCTACTGGATTACCACTACATGCTGCTAGATATCACTGGTGAATTGTGAGAACTCACTAGGATCATTTTTGGATCAACAATTCTTATTGGGATAAGTTGAAATTGTTCCACCCCATCGAAAGGAGTTTCGATGATACTGTGATGGAGATCATGGTATATCTCACTACCAGACAGAATAGAATCTAAGGAGTCATACAAAAGGAGTATGACATGATCAATACCTTGGATCATAATCAAATTATCAATTGAATTGATTTTTTAAATTTAGAAACTGCTAATTTATAAAAATTACAAATTTAGTAACTGCTAATTGTTAGCATAAGGGACTTAATTGTAAGTGTTGCAATGCAATTGGATCTGATTAAATTATAGATTAAGTTTTAATTAATTTAAATCAGATTTAATTTAATTAGAATTGAATTAATTTTAGGCTTATTGGATTTAATTATCCAAGTAAGACTTGGATTTCAATCCTGATTGGATCAGGTTTGATAGCCTTTTCGAATTTGATTCGAATCAGACTTGAATTTGATTTGAATCAAATTTAATTTGAAACCAAATTAAATTAGGAGCCTAAACCCATGTTTGACTAGATTTCTCTTAATTATCTGGATGACTAAGTGAAGAGAAGGGCACTGAAAGATGCACCCATTCTCTTGCACGTGTGAAAGGGTGAGGAGGTGCCTCCCCTTGGGCATTGGACGTCTTCTTGATAGAATTTAATCTTAATTTAAATTTTAATTTAAATTTTAATGGATTAGGATCAGATACTATAAGGTTGAGGCATTGGAAACTAAATTTTGTACAACATCCATAATGGAGAGTTGGAAGAAGAGGTATATATGATGCAACCTGAATGATTCACATCCACAGATGAATCTAAAGTATGCAAGCTAAACATATCTATTTATAGATTGAAGCAAGCTTCTCAAAGTTAGAACATACATTTTGATAAGATGATCAAAATATATGACTTCATTAAGAATGGAGAGGAGCCCCGCATCTATAAATGGGCTAATGGTTCTATAGTCATATTTCTTTTACTATATGTAGATGATATTCTCTTAATTGAAAATGACATCCCTGCATTACAGAATGTGAAACTCTGATTGTCATTACAGTTCTCTATGAAGAATTTGGAAGAAGCATCCTGCATCCTAGGGATGAAGATCTATAGAGATAGATCTAAAAGGTTGCTTGGATTGTCTCAATCCACATACATTGATACTATGCTGAAATGGTTCAGCATGAAAAATTTCAAGAAGGACTATCTACCGATAGACCAAAAAATTATTCTCTCTAAAAAAGATTGTCCGATAACTCTTCAAGAGAGAAAGCATATGAGTAGAATTTCAAATACCTCAACAGTGAGATCTATCATGTACGCTGTGACATGTATGAGGTCAGATGTGGCCTACTCGCTAGGGGTAATGAGTAGGTATCAGTCTAATCCAGATAAGAATTATTAAAAAATTATAAAAATAATCTTTAAGTATTTAAAAAATACTAAAGATCAGTGGTTAATCTATGGAGATACTGATTTTAAATTTATAGAATATACTAATTCTAGTTTTTAGTTAGATTATGATGACAACAAAAATATGTCTGGCTACATTTTCACTTCATATGATGGAGTGATCTACTGGAAGAGTTTCAAACAATATATAGTAGCTGACAGTATGCAAAGTAGAATACATTACGGCATCGGATGCTGCAAAGAAAGCTATTTGGTTGAAAAAGTTCTTTTGCGAATTTGGAGTGGTTTCCTTAGTTGAAGATCCAGTTCTACTATATTGTGACAGCATTGGTGCCATCACTCAAACCAAGGAACCCATGTCCCATTAGAGAACAAAACATACTCTACGATGCTATCATCTTGTTTGTGAGATCATTGATCGAGGTGATGTCGAGATACTGAAGATTGATGGAAAGAAAAATTTGACCGACCCCTTCACTAAAGCTCTCAGGACTAAAGAGTTCAATGATCATAAGTGAAAGATGGGTATTAGATGCAGTCCTGATTAGCTTTACTCCAAGCCGATGTTGTTGCAAAATATGTCCTAAAGCCAATTATCTATCTGTAGATGATTGTGCTCTTTATAATTTATATATAAATTATTAATGAATAAAAATTATTTTTGACAAGTTCATCATAAATGTGCATCTTCCTTTGAACTTTTATAATATGATGAAGTCTTTAGAACTATAATATAATCGATAAAGGAGGATTTATTGAATAGTTCTTAAACTTGTTCGCAATCAAATGAAACGTTATTAACAAGGACAATAATGTTTATCGAGTATAGGTTGCTGTGTGCCATATGGGTTGGTTGTCCTTTTAATCAAAGAGTGTGGAGACACTGGTATGGCATACATTTGGAGATGTAGGAGTATATCATCACCGAATAGTGACTCACTTATGGAGTGCTCTGTTATCAAGGGCAGCTCATGAAGGATATGAGCATAAGTGTTCCTCTGACTTGAGATCACCACGATGACTCACAAGCAACTCACTGTGCTTTGATGTCGAACTACCTATATTTTTAATACAGTGATGAAAAGCTATTAGGTACAGTCAAGTACTTGTGAAGTCGGTATGTGAGTCAAGATGGGATTGACCCCTCCAAATTATAAGAGTTAATGCATCACTATATTTCAATCCAATAAAATCTTAGCTAGGATAATCCTTATGATCTATCACAGGATTTAAAAAAGATTGAAATACAATATGGATGACTCATCTAGGATTGACAGTTCAACCCTCGATCATCCTGAGCATTAGGGTCAAAGGGATGAATTATGCAATAATCATATGTCTAAGTTATTGAATGTTGCTTTACAATTATTCGATCTATCTGGATATTAAGTATCATTGCTAGATGGTCACTTCGATTAGTACAGAAAATAGTTTCTATACTACCGACTTAGTGTTCGAACCTATGGTATCATGTACAAAGTCAAACAATGTAGAACAAAATTGATCTAATATCAATATGTTTAATTTGAAAGTAAGAGACTTGATTGAACATATAGATTTACTTAATTAAAAATTAAGTTATGGATTATACAGAATTAAACACTGACTATGTCTAATTAGCACTACACATGAGGTGCAGGTTTAATTTCAGGGATGAATTTGACCAAACTATAATCCAAAAAAATATGAGAGATTGGATTCAAGTCTTTATTACTTTAGATCAGATCTAATTTAATTAGATTTGATTTTGTTGAGGCTAATTGAGTTGGTTATCCAAGTTAGACTTGGACCTAAATCCTTGTTAGATTAGGATTGACAGTCTTTTTGAATTTTTAATTCAAATTGGATTTGAATTGAACCCAAATCTGAACCAAATTAGATTTGAAATACCTTATCTTAAAACCTTGGGTCTCTCTCTCTTTGTGGCTGACCAAGATGGAGGAGAGATGCTGAAAATTGCATCCCTCCCCTTGGGCGTGTGGCAAAGGGAAAGAGAGGTGCAAGTTGGTGCCTCTCCTTTCTTCTTTTGCATTCCTCGTGGAAAAAGAAATGTTTGGATTTGATTCAAACTTGAAGAGTCTTATTCCATGAAAAAACTTGATTTGGTTTAGGACTTCTTATCAATTTAAGAAGGGGTGCAAAGAAGGAAGAGAGCAATCAATCAAGGCGTGAAAGGCTCTCTCTTGGGTGTATGCATCCCCTTGGCGTGTCTTCTCTCTTGGCCGTGATCTCGAGAAGCAACTCATTTTAGGAACTCCTACAACCTTGATCATCTTTCTACTACACATCAAGGTATATTTCATAAAAAAATATGAAAAATTTTTAATTATAGTCTATTCAATTTTTTCTCTTGGCCATGCAATGCGGATCATATGTTTCCTTTAATTGGTATCAGAGCTAGGTTGTATGTCATGATTGTGTAGCTAATTTTTTATTTTTTTATCTAATTTTTGAACCAAAATTCTTGATGTGATTAATCCTAGTTTTAATTTGATATTTATTATATTTTTCTTATCTAATTTTGATTTGATTATTAGATCAAAATTAGTCCCTAAAAATAGTCTGTTAAAAATCTATTTTTAGCAAAATTTTTATGTAGATTTTTATTTTATTTTAAAATCTGATTATACATGGATTTAAATCTATTTTTGATAGATTTTGTGAATGTATTTTAATTCTTGAATTGATGTTTGAATCAGGTTCAGATCTGAATCTGTTTGATAGAGTTTCAGATCTATTTTGAGCAATGTATCTGCATATGTTTGATTATATCTTAAACTAGAACTTTTCTATGCAATCATACATACTTTTTGAATAGATTTTTTTATTTTTTTAAGATCTAAAATTAATGATTTATGTGATGATATGATTAAGGTTCTGATCTGAAAATTTTATGTTGTAATATCATGATTTAATTAGATTAGATAAGAATCTACAATTATTTTTTTCTGCGCATGTTTTGCATATGAGATATGTAGTGTAGATTTTTCTTAATAGTGAGTACTTAGATTGAGTTGATCACCATGGCCATCTGATCATAAGAGAAAGTAGGGATTAAAATCCCTCTCTTACCCAATTGATGGTTCTCTTATGGTAGTAGGGGTGCCACTGTGATTATATCTTATAAAGAAGAATAGCGAAAAAAAATTCTAGAATTATTTTAATCATAAATTAGTTTAGATTAGATCTAAAAGATTTATCATTAATTTTTTCTGATTTATGTAAAATATTTAGATCTGAAAATAAGTTTCATAATCTGAATATTAATGATATATGATGTAAGTTTTGCATAAAATCTTTTGTAAAATAGTTTCATAAATTAAAATAGTTTCAAAATTAAATTTTATATACTTAATTGAGAATTAAAATATGAAAATCAAAAGAATTAGATTTGAAAATTGAAGATCTTAAGACACCTCGTAAACTAAGGGGTGATGGGTTAGCTTAAATCAGATTATCTAACTGGGTTAGACCTAAAGTTAGAATTGAATATTGACTAAATTGAGAAATAGATTAAATCTAACCAAGAGTTGAATTAGGTTAGATCAAGATTTTTCTAGATCAACCTCAATAGTTGTAACTTGATCAAGTCTATATTTTGATTATATCAAATAGACCTGATTGTGGCTCAGTAATCGAGCCCGAGTTCTTTGACTGACCAAATCGAAACTAATCGATCAATTGATGTCTAAGATATGTTTGATAGCTTGATCGATGGTTTTTAATTAGGGATATGCTTACCTGGTCTGTGCGGTGTCAAAGGTAAGCATTGGCTACCCTCTCATCGATCTCACTTACGGACCAACTTAGTAGATTAAGTTTTTGATTAAGTCGTTGAATGATTCGAGTTGACCCATGACATTAAGGTTAATCAGTATGATTGATTCAGGATCTCTAAAAGCAGCTTGTTTCTAATCCTCTTCGATGACTTGATGAAGTCAGTGGGAGAATTTTTGAAATACTGGTTAACCTCTTCTTTTTGTTATAAACTAATTAATTAAATCTTTTAAATTATTAAATCTTTAAAATAAAAATATTATGGGGATAACAGATTCATAGCCTCCTATTAATGTGGATGATAATGGGTCCAATAATCTTGATAATCATTAAAGGCAACATATGCCTGATATTTATCTAATTTTTGAAATTATCATTTATAATATGATGACTCAGTTGTGACTCTTTGATGGATGGTCAGGTTGGCTGAGTTACACTCGGACCTAATCATTTGTCAATTAGATGCATTGAGTATGTTCATATTAATGGTTGGACCTAATCAAGATTTTCAATGGAGGCACCACACGTCTGTTGAAGAAAGGCTTGGGGCAAAATAATTACTAAAAATTATTTAAAAAAATAATTGATTAAGAACCTACCCATGGATGCACATGAATTGGTCGAGCCACACTCAGGCCTGTATGTAGTCCGTGTAGATTCTAGTACCTGCTAAAAAATTAGATTCCTCAAATTGTAGGTAGAGGCTATCAATTCATATAAAATAGTGGAAGAACCTTTAGACTAAAGTCTAAATCTTTAAGATTAAATAATTCATATACAAATATGGTTTTGATTTTCTTTTTCAGAAATGGCTAACATTTTATCACTTCACTCACTGTTGGACTGCGACAAGCTCATTGGATCTAACTTTGATAGCTGGTATCACAAGTTGAAGATCATTCTAGAGCATGAGAGGATTCTATATGTAATTTTAAATCCTACACTTAAGGAGCCTGCGGCCAATGCATATGGTATGGTGAGAGACACTTATCAGAAGTGGCTCAATGACCGTACAATATTGAATTGCATCATAAGGGCTGCTATGAATGATGAGCTTAATTGTCAGTTTGAAGATGCACAGTTTGAGGAGATGATTCAAAAGTTGAATGAGTCTTTTGGCATCCTTGAGGATGATGAAAGATATAAAACCTCTTGTGCCATCTTTAATGCCCATATGCGAGAGGGGGTATCAGTCACTGATCATGTATTGTATATGATCGAGCGGCTTAGCAAACTTATCCTTTCATTACATGAATAGTTAGGTAAGAATGCTATCCTCAACTCATTTTCTAAGTCTTACCTACCATTCCTTAGTCAATGCAGAATGACTAAGCCTGCAGTGAACTACCATGGTTTGCTAGGATTGCTATAGAATTTTGAGAAGGATAGCCAGCTCCATAAGGAGACGATTAATATGGTAGGTGGGTCTTATGTAGATCGTCATTCCTTTAAGAGAGGAAAGAAAAAGAAGGTGCAGAAGAATCGTGCTAGGGCTCCTAAGTCCAGTCAGAGCAAGAAGTCAAAAGTTGATAAGAGCCAGACAGAGTGCTTCTTCTGCAAGAGGCTGGGTCATTGAATGAAGAATTATCCTCAGTATCTGGCCTTCCTTGACCCCAACAGGATGAACAAGAGAAAGCAGCAATCTATTACTGGATCAGGTACTTATATGATAATCCTTTATAATTTCTTTATGTGTGATACTACTATATAGGTATTAGATACCAGAAGTTCAATTAACATTTGTAATTCATTATAGAGATTTTAGGTCAGTAGGAAATCCAGAGATAGCGAACGGTTTCTGAATGTTGGAGATGAAAGTCTTATTCTAGTTCTAGTTCTAGTTCTAGAAGCTATTCAATTTGTTTTTGAGTCTAGAATTATCATGTTAGATGATAATCATTATTGTCCATCCTTTTTGATGAATGTCATCTATGTAGGCCTTTTGATCAAAGTTGATTTTAACTTTTTAATAAAGATAATTTTTGTGATATCATTGTGAATGATACTACAATTATGCATGGACAAATCAAATATGGCATATACCTTCTATCATAGCCTGTAGGTGTAATGTACATGTCTAATAAATATCTTAAAATAGATAATATCAGCTATGCCTACTTTTGCATTGTCGGCTAGGTCATGTGAACAAGAACAGGATAAATAGGTTATCTAAAGAAGGAATCCTCGATATTGATGATTATGAATTATTATCGATCTTTGAATCCTGTCTTCTTGGTAAGATAATAAAATCACCTTTAAAAGAAAAAGATGAGTGAGCCGTTGATATTCTGAGTCTAGTACATAGCGATATATGTAGACCCATGAACACAAGTACTAAAGGTGGATTTAACTACTTCATTACTTTCACTGACGATCTATCGAGGTATGGGTATGTCTATCTTATGAAACATTAGTTCGAATCATTTGAAATGCTCAAATGATTCTATAGTGAGGTAGAAAAATAAATTGAAAAGAGTATTAAAACTCTTTGATCAGACTGAGGAGAATACCTTACCAGCGAATTTCTGACATATCTAGAGGAGAATGGGATTCTATCTTAATAGACTCTTCCAAGGACACCATAATATAATGGTATGTCAAAAAGGAGAAATTGAGCACTGTTAGACATGGTTCGATCCATGATGAGCTTTGCCACTCTGTCAATCTCTATCTGAGAATACGCTTTAGAAACTGCTTGCTATGTACTGACAAGATTCCAATCAAGTCTGTCAATAAAACTCCATATGAGATATGGACAGGACATAAGCCAGTACTCTCACACCTTAGTGTTTGGAGATGTCTGACTTATGTCAAATATTTAAAAATAGATAAGTTTGGATCCAGATCCGATAAGCATTTATTTATAGGGTATCCAAAGGAAATAAAAGGATACTATTTCTACCTTGCTGAAGAACAAAAGATGTTCATCAGTAATAGGGCAGTCTTTTTGGAAAGAGAGTTCCTTAGAGTAGGAATTGATGCCATTAAGATCAAACTTGGTGAAGTTCGTAAGATAGAAAATCAGACACCTTTAAGTAGAAATATAAAACTAAATTTGATTGGAGAATCAAATTCAAAGCCTGTTATAGAGGCACCATTAAGGAGATCTGATAAAGTACCACGTCAATCGAATAGATACTATGATTTTTTAATCTGAGATGGTGATCCTATCAAACTAGATAAGAACGATGAAGATTCGATCACCTATACAGATGCCATGTAGAGGCACGACTCTGAAAAATAGCTAAATACTATGAAATCCGAAATGAAGTCCATGAAGATCAATGATGTATGGATACTTATTGATCCATCTGAAGACATTAAACCCATAGGGTGCAAATAAATTTTCAAAAAAAAAAGAGGAGTGAACGCGAAAGTAAAGACCTATAAAGCCCATCTAGTTGCCAAGAGATATTATCAATGTTATAGTATTGACTATGATGAGACATTCTTTCCTGTGACAATGCTCAAGTCCATTCAAATTATGCTTGCTATAACAGCACACCTATATTATGAGATCTGGCAAATATATGTCAAAATTATTTTCCTTAATGGAGAGTTGAAAGAAGAGATGTATATGATACAACCTGAAAGATTCACATCCACAGACGAATCTAAAGTGTGCAAGCTAAATAAGTCCATTTATATACTGAAGCAAGCTTCTCGAAGTTAGAACATGCATTTTGATAAGACGATCAAAACATATAACTTTGTTAAGAATGGAGAGGAGCCCTACATCTTTAAATGGGCTAATGGTTCTATAGTCATTTTTTTGTACTGTATGTGAATGATATTTTCTTAATTGGGAATGACATCCCTGTATTACAGAGTGTAAAACTCTAGTTATCATCACAGTTCTCTATGAAAGATTTGGAAGAAGCATCCTAAATCCTAGGGATAAAGATCTATAGAGATAAATCTATAAGATTGCTTAGATTGTCCCAATCCACGTACATTGATACCATGCTGAAATAGTTCAGCATAAAAATTTTCAAGAAGGACTATTTACCGATAGGCCAAGAAAGTACTCTCTCTAAAAAAGATAGTCCGACGACTCATCAAGAGAGTGTGTATGAGTAGAATCTCATATACCTCGACAGTGGGATCTATCATGTACGCTATGACATATACGAGGTCAGATGTAGCATACTCGTTAGGGATAGTGAGTAGGTATCAGTCTGATCTGGATGAAAACCATTGAGAAGTTGTAAAAACAATCTTTAAGTATTTAAAAAATATTAAAGATCAATGATTAATCTATGAAGATACTGACTTTAAAGTTATAGGATATACTGATTTCAATTTTTAGTCAAATCATGATGACAGTAAAAGTATGTCTGATTATATTTTTACTTTATGTGATGGAGCGATCTATTGGAAGAGTTTCAAATAGCACACTGTAGCCAATTCAGTATGTAAAGTAGAATACATTGCGGCATCCGATGCTGCAAAGAAAGCTATTTGATTGAGGAAGTTCATTTGTGAACTTGGAGTGGTTTTCTCAGTTGAAGGTCTAGTTCTACTGTATTGTGATAGCACTGGTACTATCGCTCAAGCCAAGAAACCCAAATCCTATCAAAGAACCAACATATTCTGCATTGCTATCACCTTGTCTGTGAGATCGTTGATCGAAGTGACGTCGAGCTATCGAAGATTGATGGAAAAAAAAATCTAGCTGACTCCTTCACTAAAGCTCTCGGGACCAAAGAATTCGATGACCAAAAGTGAAAGATGGGTATTAGATATAGTCCTGATTAGCTTTAGTCCAAGTGAGAGTTGTTGAAAAATATATCCTAAAGTCAATGGTCTATCTATAGATGATTGTACTCTTTATAATTTATATATAAATTATTAATAAATAAAAATTATTTTTGACAAGTTCATCATAAATGTGCATCTTCCTTTAAACTCTTGTGTTATGATAAAGTCTTTAAAACTATAGTATAATCGATAAAGGAGAATTTATCAAATAATTTTTAAACTTATTCACGATCAAATGATACATTATTAACAAGGACAATAGCATTTATTAAGAGTAGGTCATTGTGTGCTATATGGGTTAGTTGTTTTCTTAACCAAGGAGTGTGGAGACACTGATTGATATACACGTGGAGATGTAGGAGTACATCATCACTGAATAGTGACTCACCTGTGGAGGATATGGGCATAAGTGCCCTCTGACCTGAGATCACCATGATGACTTGCAAGTAACTCACTGTGCTTTGGTGTCGGACTACCTATATTTCTAATACAGTGATAGAAGACTATTAGGTACAGTCAAATACTTATGAAGTTGGTGTGTGAGTCAAGACGGGATTGATCCCTTCAGATTACAGGAGTTAATGCATCACTATATTTTAATCTAGTAAAATCTTGATCAGGATAATTCTTATAATCTATCACAAGATTTGATAAAAATTAAAATATAATGAGGATGACTCATCCAGGGTTGACAGTTTAACACTAGGTCATCTTGAGCATTAGGGTCAAAGGGATGAATGATGCAGTAACCATATATCTAGGTTCTTCAATATTGCTTTACAATTATTTAACCTATTCAGACATCGAGTATCATTTTTAAATGGTCACTTCGATTAATACAGAAAATAGTTCCTATACTACCGACTTAGTGTTCGAACCTATGAAGTCATGCACAAAGTCAAACAATATAAAAAAAAATTGACCTAATATCTATATGTTCAATTTGAAAGTATGAGACTTGATTGAATATATAGATTTATTTAATTGAGAATTAAGTTATGGATCATACAGAATTAAATACGGGCTTTGTCTAGCTAGCATTGTACATGAAGTACAGGTTTAATTTCGAGGATGAATTTGATCAAATCTATGATCCAAGGATATATGAAGATTGGATTCGAATACTAATTACTTTAGATTAGATCTAATTTAATTGAATTTGATTTTATTGAGGCTAATTGGGTTGGTTATCCAAGTTAGACTTGGATCTGAATCTTAGTTAGATTAGGATTGACAGTCTTTACGAATTTGATTGAATTGAATTTGAATTGAATCCAAATATGAACCAAATTGGATTTGAAACACCTTACCTTAAAATCTTGGGACTCTCTCTCTTTGTGGTTGATCAAGATGGAGGAGAGGCACTAAAAATTGCACCCCTCCCCTTGGGCGTGCGGCAAAGGGAGAGAGAGGCGCAAGTTGGCACCTCTCCTTTCTTCTTTTGGATTCCTCATGGAAAAAGAAATATTTGGGTTTGATTCAAACTTAGAGAGTCCTATTCCATGAAGCAACTTTATTTGGTTTAGGACTTCTTATCTATTTAAAAAGAGGTGTAGAGAAGAAAGAGAGCAATCAATCAAGGCGTGAAAGGCTCCCTCTCTTGGGCATGTGCATCCCCTTGGCATGTCCTCTCTCTTGGGCGTGATCTCCCTCTTTGTTGTGGCATGTGGAGTCCTTCCAAAGCATTAAGATCAGATCTCAAAGCTCTTTCCTTCTTGCCTTCTCAAGAAGATCCTCAAGTTCTTCATCTCTCTCTCCTGTGTTGCTTGGCGTGCATGTGAAGTAGAAGATCTGCGCATCCAAATCTCATGAAGCAACTTATTTCAGGAACTCCTACAACCTTAAACATCTTTTCACTGCACATCAAGGTATGTTTCATAAAGGTTATTAAAATTTTTTAATTATAATCTATTCAATTTTTCTTCTGGCCATGTGATGCAGATCGCATATTTCCTTCATTAGGATTAGATCCTATCAGGTTGAGGCATTAGAAACTGAATTTTGTGCGACAAAATAAAAGAAGGGGGCTGTGTGTGCATGAGATACTTCTTGGGTGGTTTTTTGACTTGCCGCAACATCTTAATGCCTCCCTCCTTTCTTCCACATCCCAATGCCCCACTTATTCTCAGATCTAATTTGATGTCTAGAGAGCGATTTTAGAGTGAGAGAGGAAGAGAATAAGAAGGGTTCTTCTTCTTCTTCTTCTTGGCATTTGGTTTAGATCCCTATAGATTAGCGCAAACAGTTCGAGTTGCAAAATTTTTTTCTTCGAGTTTCAGAAGAGGATCTAGATCCAAGTGAGGAGTGAGGCCTACAAGGTGTTAGCACTCTGATGGCCTCCGTGCTCTGATCAGATCATCTCCGTGTAGATACTAGCAGAGACCAGAAACTTGCATGGCTACATCAAAAACCTCAAGCATCCGTAGGATCTTAACTGAGTAAGATAATGGAAAGTGGTTAAGCTAACCAATTTTCTCTTTTGATTTTTATTTTTCAGATCTGATATATGTGATTTTATTTCATGCATAAGAACTAGATCCAGATGTTTCATGCTTTAGATTAGATCTAAAATACATTAGATTAAATTGTTTAATCATGCTTTCGTTGAAATTTTATTGTTGAAAAATCTGCATGCAAGCATATAAAATACCTAAGCAAATCTAACACCCAGGTCTCATTAGAATTTCTAACACATAAGAGTGATAACTTTTAATCATTCATGACTATCTCGAGAAGTAAGACTTCGAGGATCAGAAAGTAGACCCCATCGAAATATGACGGGCCTACATACTAAACCATCTAGCAAGATCAAAGCACATCTTGAGAAGATAGAGCTTAAGTCTATGGCAAATTGGCTTTAGTGCAAATGAAAGATTGTTAGACATATATCCTAGAAGCCAATTGGTTGGCACATTAATTATTTTTAGATCATAATTTCAGATTTGACCTAATTAATTAGGGTAGTTAATTTTCATTCTTGTAGTATACATGTCTATGAATCATCTAAGAAATTAATAAGATGATGACATATATTCTCAGGAGTTGAGAATTTGAGGCATGTATCATTGGTGGTTAATTTTTAAATTACTTCCGATCGATGGATCATCATAGGGATGGTGATTGATCCAATTAGATTAGTATATGGATCAATTTTTTTTTGACTAGATGAGTCTCGAATCTATATTGTGGAGACACTGAAGTGAGAGTGCAGATATTTATTAGAGAATAAAGGTACTAAATGTGATCAATACGAGAAGTCATATAGATGTCTACTCACTCATCAGTGACTTTCTCGATGCTATAGTAGTATGAATAGTTCTTTGTGTTAAATGTATGATCTGAAAAATTAATTATTAGCTGACACATTATAATTTTTATGATATATTTTTATACTTGATTTATTAAGACTAATAAAATAGATATTTTTTATCTATTCATGTGTAATATGTCTGTGAATCATCTAAGGAGTTAATGGACAATGACGTATATTCTCAAGAGTTGAGAATTTGAGATGTATCTCATTATAAATTAACTTCTGAATTACTTTCTATCATTGAATCATCATGGAGATAGTGATGGATCTATTAAGATCGGTACACAGATTGCTTTTCTTCAGATAGATGAGTTTCGAATCTACAGTATGAGGACACTAGAGCGAAAGTGTAAGTGATTGTTAGAGAACAATAGTACTGAGCGTAATCAAGAATGAGAAGTCACTAAGATATTTACTCACTTATCAGTGATGTCTTGATGCTGTAGTTGTATGAGTAGTTCTTTGACTTATGGTGCCTCAACTGCTTATAGTGAGATTACTGTAGTTTGACAACACATAAACATGGTCTCCAGCCATTCGGAGCCTTACGGTGATCGTTGACTGTAGTAGGTTCGCTGTAAAAGTAGGGTATGCACTTATAAGAGATATATTGATTTTAGTAGTTGAGAAGTAGTCCTATACCACCTAAGAGATTGAGTCCTTAAGTTTGTGGCCACAGTAGCATGATAATGGAAAGGAGTTTTCATGAGATTCATGATTAGACTCAAGCTAATTAAGTCTTGCATATGACAGATGCTTAGGATTTGATAAGTTTTCATGATCTGCATCCTGTCAGGACTCTTGATAGATAAACTAAATCATACATTAACTACACCTAGAGGTTTTACCTTTAGTTCTACTGGATTACTACTACATATTACTAGATTGAAAGAAATTTATGATAGTGCAGTACATGCAATTAAAAAATTTTATGCAATAGAAATAATAGATTAAATAATTTAATCCTAATCACATGTATAAGATCTAATCTTAGACTACTATATTAGGATCTTTGATATAAAAAATATATACTTTAGATTTGAAAATAAAAATTATATCGATCTCATCGATGCTGAAATTCTATATCTAGCTATTAGATCTACCATAGGAATCAAAATAAGTTAGAGATCGTTACCAAACAAATTTTGATCTTGATCCTCTCTGATCTAACAGTTAGAGAGGGTATTCCTCAGATCACTCACAGCCACACGAAGTCATCTGACCTCTGTAGAAAAATCCACGAAGACTAGTACAGATCAGGGGCTCGGAGATGTTAGTCTGTGAACAACTTCGACAGCTGATTTTTTTTCTTCTTCTACAGGCACCATGGTGAAGGAACCAAATCTAGGGTTTCAAGGTTAGATCTTGAAACTTTTTCAAGATCATGTAGTGGAAGACTAAAATAAATCAAAATTTATTTTATAAAATTAAAAAATTTTTAGATCTAAGATCCTATTACATGATTATTACATGACATTAAATCAAAAATTAAAACATATAGAGAATAAACTACATGTTGATCATATCAACATATTTCTATGCTACATCTAATGTATGTAATAAACAATAGATCAGATCTATTACCTTGCAAGTTAGACATTCTAACCATGCTGATCTGGGTTTGAAAATGATATTGTGAGCCGTACATGCATCCGGCCTCTAGGAGTCATCCACACGAGCCCACGAATCTCGATCGGAAGTTTTGCTCCAGAAAATCAATATAGTATGCTAGTACTGCGCTGATCCTTCTTCGATGGTTGATCAGGTGCCTCCTTCTTCTTGATTTGGACTCTTCCAATGATGAAAAATAGGAGGAGGAGTTTTAGATCTGAGATGCTCTCAAAAAACTCAAGATGGAGGAAGGGAAGAGATGAACACAACAACCCTAGAAGAAGATCCTCTTCTTCTTCTCTTTGCTCTCTCTAGACACCCTATCTTGTGTCTATTATATCTCCATGCTCTAATTTTTTTTCTCTCTGATTTTTGGATGCCCCAAAGGTCTCTCTTTGATCTATCTTTTATAAAAATTTTATGAAAAAATTTATTTTATATAGAGAGATATGATAAAGTCCTTATCTAGATCAAATACCTAGTCAAGGTTTATCCAAACATGGCAAGATAAGGGGCACCCAACTCTTGGGTGCCCCCTCCTTCTTTTTATGCGTGGACCAATAGCAAAGGGTTCCTATCAAGTACCATAAAATCCATGAAAATCCCAGCAAAAATTAGAGTAAAATCAATGCAAAAAGAAAAAAGTTTTGGATTTCTAAAACTCTATCTCATAGAATTTGAAATCCAAACTTATTCCTACTTTGATTTGATCCACAACCATCTTCCATGTAAGAAAAAAGAGAGAAAATCTTTTGGGCAAAGTGAAGACCTAGGAGAGAATTTTTGTCACACAAAATAAGAGGGAATTGGCGTGGAATAAGAGAGAGGGCATGGGGGGCTTATGTGGCGCAAGGTAGAATCCTTGTCTTACTAGGATTCTATCTTATGACTTATTTTAATTTAGTTTCTCAAACAAATCAAACAAAAATTAGATCAACCTAATTAAAATAGTTCTTAACCCAATTAAAAACCTAATTTAATCAAATTAAATTAGATTTAAATATATTTTAATTTTTTAATCAAATTAGAAATTAGATTGATCCAAGTCCTAATTGAACTAGGACTAGTTTTTTCTTGCATTTGACTTATCCAATAAACTAATTGAACTTGATCCAATCAAGCCCAAACTAAATCTAATTAAATCATATTCAATTAGACTTAATCTCAGCCCATTGGCTTAATCAAATTAAACCAATTAGCGATCAAATTACTAATCGATCCTCCTACAACACTTGCACTAGGTTAAATGTCAATCGTATTGATCGTTTAACCCTAGAACGATTCTTAATCATTGATCAACCATCTGATCGGATCATGAACTCTAATGTGTGTAACTTCATAGGTTCGAACCTAAGCTGGTAGTATAGGAATAAATTTTTATACCAATCGAAGTGACCATCTAGCAATGGTACCCGATGGTCGGATAGGTCGAATGTGTAGAACAACATCCTTAGAACCCATACGGATATAGTTTCCATATAATTCATCCCCTTGACCAAAATAATCATAGGATACCTCAGAGTTCAACTGTCAACTCTGATCAGATTGTCTATATTGTATTTTACAATATCAAATCTATTTGATGGATTATCCTGGCCAAGGTTTTGCTAAATTGAAATACAGCGACTCATTCTTCTCCAACTCTTGGAGTGGTCAATCACATCTCGATCACACTCTGACTTCGCAAGTACTTGACTGTGCCCAAAAGCCTTCCATCACTGAATTAAAAATTTAGTTAGTCTAGTACCAAAGAACAGTGAGTTGCTTGCAAGTCATTGAGGCGATCTCAGGTCTAAGGGACACTTATACCTATATCCCATCAAAGATATTTTCGATAGCAGAATGCTCTGGAGTTGGTCATGTTCAATGATGATGTATCCTTACATCTTACTTTTATGCCATACCAATATCTCCGCACTCCTTGGTTAAGAGGACAACCAACCCATATGGCCTACAGTGACCTATACTCGATAGAAGCTATCATCCTTATTAACAGCCTATCATTTGGTCGTGAATAATTTTAAGGACTAATCAATAAATCCTCTCTTTATCGAACTTAAATAGTCCTAAGGACTTCATCATAACAACGGAGTTCGTTAGAAGATGAAAACTTATGATGAAAATACCAAAAATATATTTTATTTATTAACAAATCAATTATAATATTTGGTTGCTAAACCGTCAACAGCTTGACGATTGGCTTTTGAGATATATTTTTCAACAACTCCCACTTGTCCTAAAGCCCCTCGGCACAGTATCTAATACCCATCTTCGACTTGTGATTGTCGAACTCCTTTATCACCAGGGTTTTAGTGAAGGGGTCAGCCAGGTTCTCCTTTTCATCGATCTTCTGAAGGTCGACGTCACCTCGATCCACGATCTTCCAGACCAGATGGAAGTGGTGTAAAATATGCTTCGTCTGCTGATGTGCTTTGGGTTTCTTCGCCTGAGCTATGGCACCAGTGCTGTCGCAGTAGAGCAGGACCGGACCATCGAGGGAGGGTACTACTCCGATCTCGGAGATGAATTTCTTCAGCCACACAGCTTTCTTCATGGCATCCGATGCTGCGATGTACTCCATCTCGCAAACAGAGTCTGCCACAGTATGCTGCTTGAAACTTTTCCAGCAGATGGCTCTATCATTCAGAGTAAAGATATAACCTGATACACTTCTACTGTCATCATTGTCAGATTGAAAGCTGGAGTCTATGAACTCCACAAGTTTCATATATGACTCGCCATAAACCAACCATTGGTCCTTAGTATTTCTCAAATACTTAAAGATGGTTTTAACCACTATCCAGTGGTTTTCTCCAGAATCAGATTGGTATCTACTCACTACTCCTAGTGAGTATGCCACATCTGGCCTTGTACATGTCATGGCATACATGATAGATCCCATGGCCGAAGTATATGAGACTCTACTCATACGCTCTTTCTCTTCAAGAGTTATCGGACAATCCTTCTTAGAGAGAGAAATTTCATGGCCTATCGGTAGATAGCCCTTCTTGGAATTCTCCATGCTGAACCTCTTCAGCACAGTATCTATGTACGTAGATTGGGATAACCCAAGCATCTTTTTAGATCTATCTCTATAGATCTTCATCCCTAGGATGTAGGATGCTTCATCCAAGTCCTTCATGGAGAACTGCGATGACAACCAAACTTTTATTCCCTGTAGTGTGGGGATGTCATTTTTGATTAATAGAATGTCATCCACGTACAAGATAAGGAATACCACAACTGGACCATTTGCCTATTTATAGATGCAGGACTCTTCTTCGTTCTTAATGAAGCCATACGTTTTGATCACCTTATCAAAACGTATGTTCTAACTCCGAGAAGCTTGCTTCAATCCATAAATGGATCTCTGAAGCTTGCACACCTTGGACTCATATGTGGATATAAACCCCTCAGGTTGTATCATATACACATCTTCAGTCAGCTCTCCATTCAGAAAAGCTGTCTTTACATCCATATGCCAGATCTCATAATTCAGATGGGCAGCTATTGCAAGCATTATCCAAATAGATTTGAGCATTGTCATAGGAGAAAATATCTCGTCATAGTCAATACTATAACATTGACGATACCCCTTGGCAACCAGACAGACTTTATAGGTCTCCAGCTTTCCATCTGCGCCCCTCTTTCTTTTGAAGACCCATTTACACTCAATGGGTTTAACCCCTTCAGGTGGGTCAATCAATGTCCATACATCGTTGACCTTCATGGACTCCATTTCAGATTTCATGGATTCAAGCTATTTTTTGAAATCAGGTCTCTGCATTCAATCCATATAGGTGATCGAATTCTCATTGTTCTCATCGAGTTCGATGGGATCACCATCCTGGATTAAGAAATCATAGTATCTAGCCGGCTAATGTGGTACTCTATCGGATTGCCTTAATGGTGCAGGTACATTGGGCTCTGGATCTGATCTAATCAAATCCGACTCAGGTTTAGCTATTGGTGTCGGTCCTTCTACTTGTTGAACTTCATCAAGTTCAACCTTAGAGGCAAGGATTCCTTCACCAAGGAACTTCTTTTCTAAAAAGGTTGCCTTAAAGCTGACGAATACCTTTTGTTCATCAACATGGTAGAAAAAATATCCTTTGGTCTCTTTACGGTACCCTATGAATGTGCATTTGTCAGACCTAGGTTCGAGTTTATCTGTAACTAACTGTTTGATATAGGTCGGGCACCCCCAGACCCAAAGGTATGAAAGTGATGGCTTACGCCCTGTCCATATCTCATATGGAGTCTTAATTATAGACTTACTTGAAACCCTATTTAATAGATAACAGGCCGATTCGAGTGCATATCCCAAGAAGGATATCGATAAGCTGGCAAAATCCATCATGGATCGGACCGTATCTAACAGAGTCTGATTTCTCCTTTCAGACACATCATTATGCTGTGGTGTTCTTAGAGGAGTTCATTGGGAGAGAATCCCATTCTCTCCTAGGTATGTGAGAAACTCATCAGAAAGGTATTTCCCTCCTCGATCAGACCGAAGAGTTTTAATACTCTTCCCAGTTTATTTTTTTACTTTACTTCAGAATCGTTTGAACATTTCAAATGAATCCGACTTATGTTTCATCAGATAGACATATCCATATCTGGATAGATCATCTGTGAAAGTGATGAAGTAAAAATATCTACCTCTAGCACTTGTGCTCATGGGCCCACATACATCAGTATGTACTAGGCCCAAGAGCTCAGTAGCTCTCTCACCTTTTTCAGTAAAAGGTGACTTGGTCATTTTACCAAGAAGACAGGACTCACAGGTTGGAAGTGATTCACAATCACTGACTTTGAGAATTCTCTCTTGAGTCAATCTGTTTATTCTGTTCTTGTTTATATGACCAAGCCTACAGTGCCATAAGTAGATATTTGATACACTATCTAATCTAGGGTGCTTGCCAGTAAAATAGACCTTATCGGGCTTGATCTTTCTGGTCTGGCCCTGCACTGATGTCCCAGTCAGAACTTGCACCTTTTTCACTTTCTTCTTCTTGTTCTTCTTCCCTTTCTCAAAGGGTCGAGAACTAGAAGATGAACCTCCCACTAAGTTCACCGACTCCTTGTGGAGTTGGTGATCCTTTTCAAAGTTCTGAAGCAACCCCAGTAACCCGTGGTAGTTTACTTCAGGCTTTGTCATTCTATAATAAGTGAGGAATGGGAGATAAGACTTGGGTAGCGAGTTCCGCATTGCATCTTTCTCAAGCTGCTCATGCAAGGAAAAGCCGAGTTTGCTCAAATGCTCCATCAGCTCGATCATGTACAATACATGATCAGTGATAGAGGCACCATCCCGCATTTTAGCATTGAAGATGGCACAACTAGTCTTGTGCCTCTCCACATCATCGGATGTGCCAAAGGCATCCTCCAATACTTAAAGCATATCCTTTGGCTGAGCCATCTAAAATTTGCGACTGAACTTGTCGCTCATGGCAGCCAACATGATGCAGCACACCGTGGTCTGATCACTGAACCACTTCTGGTAAGTATCTCTGACTGTTCCACGTGCATTGGTAGTTGGCTCCTCAGGTGCAGGATCCGTTATCACATATAGGATCCGTTCATGCTCCAGAACTATCTTCAACTTTTGATACCAGCTACCGAAGTTGGATCCCACCAACTTATTATTGTCCAACAATGATCGGAGCGATAGGAAAGTGGCCATATCTGCACAAAAGAAAATCATAACCTAATTAGTAATTGATTCATTAAACCTAAATATTTAGACTTTAATCAAAAAGTTTCTTCCACTATTTTATTCGAATTGGTATCCTCAACCTCCAATTCGAAGAATTACCCTAATTCCTTAGTAGGTACTAGAATCCACTTAGACTGCACACAAGCCCAACTTTGGTTGGCTCACCCATGTACATCTAAGGGTAGGTTCATAAGCAATTGTTTCTCTAAATAATTTTTAGTAATTTTAATTTTGCCCCAGTCCCTAATCAATAGGCTTTGGCCTCCACTGAAAAGGTCTGGTTAGGTCCAATCATTAACATGACCATACTTGGCCCATATAGCCAATGAATGATTAAGCCCAACTTTGGTTGGCTAACCTAACCACCATTTAGAAAGATGTAGTTAAGAAATCATATTATGAATGATAATTCCATCAGTCGATAAGCACCAGACCTTTAGACCTCCAATGATTATCCAACTAATGGACCCATTATCATCCACTTAATGGGAGGCTATGATCTAGTTATCACCATAACTATTTTATTTTAAGGACTTAATAATTTTAGAGGATTTAATTGATTTAGAGGATGAGGTCAGATGAACCAGCTTATCATGATCCTCCCACTGGCTTCACCAAGTCAGCTTAAGGGAGACCATTAAAAGGGCTGGTCTAGGAGCACCTAAATCAGTCACACTGATTTATCTAGCTGACATGGGTCAGCTCGAATAGTCAAGTGATCCAATCAAAATATAATTTCACCAAGAGGCCAGGTAAATTTGATTGGTGGGAGGGTCTACCAAAGCTTGCCTTAGACACCACCAGAAATGGTCAGGTAAGCGGGCTCCCAATTAAAAACCATCGGTCTGGTTTACCTTAGACACCAACTGGTTTAATTAGTATTGATTGGATCAACCTAACAGTTCGTGCTAGATCGCTTAGCCAAGAATCAAGTCTATTTGGTTCTCGTTAAAGATATGGACTTGACCAACTACAACTATTGTAATTGATCTAGAGAATCCTTGACCTAATCTAAGACAACAATTGATTAGATTTAGTCAATTCTCTAATTAAGTCCATCTTTAATCTAACCTTAGGTCTAACCCAATTAATGGACCTAATTCCCACTAACCCATTAATTCAATGTGTTATGGTTTGTGTCTTAGGTTCTTCAATTCACAATCTTAGAACCTAATCAAAACAACTTCTTAATTCTCAATTAAGTTTTGTGCTGAGGGTTGGGGTTTGGTATTTTGAAAATAATTTTCATGTTTGTAAAATAATTTTATAACATGGTTCCACCAATCAAGTTGCATGTTTGATTCATAATCAAGATGCAAATAAAATAAACATGAAACTACTTTAGATCTAATCTAAATAAGTTCATGTAATTGAAACAATTTCAACTTTAAACTGCGCAAATTTTTCAAACAAAAATATGATGGTTCTTTATGCAGGTTATATTAACAAAAAAAATTTATTTAAGACTTAAATATCTTTTAAATCTAATAAATTATGAATTTAATATAGATAACATCTAACAAATTTATGATTAAAGATAGATCTACACGAACTAGGACAATCTTTGCACTGTAAGGGATAAACCTTACAGTAGGACAACCTTGCAGTTCATGATTGATCTAAAAATTTTAATTTTAAATTTAATAATTAGATTATAAATTAGATCTAATTTAAAAAATAATCTAAGCATGCATAAATAATCATGTAATAAACAACCTAGCTCTAATACCAATTGAAGGAACCAGATCTAAGATTTCAGGGTTAGATCTTGAAACTTTTTCAAGATCATGCAGCGAAAGACTAAAATAAATCAAAATTTATTTTATAAAATTAGAGAATCTATAGATATAAGATCTTATTACATAATTATTACATGATATTAAATCAAAAATTAAAATATATAGAGAATGAACTACATGTTGATCATATCAACATGTTTCTATGCTACATCTAATGTATGTAATAAACAATAGAATAGTTCTATTCTTTGCAAGTTAGATGTTCTAACCTTACTGATCCAGGCTTAAAGATGATGTTGCAAGCCACACATGCATCCAACCTCTAGGAGTCGTCTACACGAGCCCACGAATCTCGATCAGAAGTCCTGCTCCAGAAAATCAGCACAGTATGCTAGTACTGCGCTGATCCTTTTTCGATGGTTGATCAGGTGCCTCCTTCTTCTTGATTTGGACTCTTTCAAAGATGAGAAGTAGGAGAAAGAGTTTCAGATCTGAGATGCTCAGAAAACTCAAGATGGAGGAAGGAAAGAGATGAACCAACACCCCTAGAAGAAGACCCTCTTCTTCTTCTCTTTGCTCTCTCTAGACATCCTATTTTGTGTCTATTATATCTCCACACCCTAACCTTCTTTCTCTCTAATTGTTGGACACCCCAAAGGTCTCTCTTTGATCTATCTTTCACAAAAATTTTATAAAGAAATTCATTTTATATAGAGAGATATGATAGAGTCCTTGTCTAGGTCAAATACCTAATCAAGGTTTATCCAAACATGGCAAGATAAGGTTGGGCGCCCCCTCCTTTTTGTGCGTGGACCAACAGAAAGGGGCACCTATCAAGTGCCATAAAAGCCACAAAAATCTTAGAAAAAATCTGAGTAAAATTGGTACAAAAAGAAAAGAGTTTTGGATTTCTAAAACTCTATCTCATAGAATTTGAAATCCAAACTTATTCCTACTTTGATTTGATCCACAACCATCTTCCATGTAAGAAAAAAGAGAGAAAACCTTTTGGGTGTGGTGAAGACCTGGGAGAGGATTTTTGTCACAAAAAATAAGAGGGAATTGGCATGGAATAAGAGAGAGGGCTTGGGGGGCTTATGTGGCGCAAGGTAGAATCCTAGTCTTACTAGGATTCTATCTTATGACTTGTTTTAATTTAGTTTCTCAAATCAAATCAAACCAAAATTAGATCAATCTAATTAAAATAGATCTTAACCCAATTAAAAATTTAATTTAATCAGATTAAATTAGATTTAAATCTATTTTAATTTTTTAATCAAATTTAAAATTAAGTTGATCCAAGTTCTAACTGAACTAGGACTAGTTTTTTCTTGCACTTGGCTTATCCAATAAATCAATTGGGCTTGATCTAATCAAGGACAAACTAAATCTAACTAAATTATATTCAATTAGACTTAATTTCAGTCTATTGGCTTAATCAAATTAAGTCAATTAGCAATCAAATTGCTAATCGATCCTTCTGCAACACTTGCACTATGTTAAATGTCAATCGTATTGATCGTTTAACCCTAGAACGATTCTTAATCGTTGATCAACCATCCAATCAGATTATAAACTCTAATATGTATGGCCTCATAGGTCTGAACCTAAGCCAGTATCATAAGAATAAATTTTTATACCAATCGAAGTGAGCATCTAGCAATGGTACCCGACGGTCGGATAGATCGAATGTGTAGAATAACATCCTTAGAATCCATGCGGATATAGTTTCCATATAATTCATCTCCTTGACCAAAATGATCATAGGATACCTCAAAGTTCAACTGTCAACTCTGATCAGGTTGTCCACATTGTATTTCAAAATATCAAATCTATCTGATGGATTACCTTGACCAATGTTTTGCTAAATTAAAATACAGCGACTCATTCTTCTCTAACTCTTGGAGTGGTCAATCCCATCTCAATCACACTCTGACTTCGCAAGTACTTGACTGTGCCCAGAAGTCTTCCATCACTGAATTAGAAATTCAATTAGTCCAGTACCAAAGCACAGTGAGTTTCTTGTAAGTCACTAAGGCGATCTCAGGTCTAAGGGACACTTATACCTATATCCCATCAAAGACAATTTTGACAGCAGAATGCTCTAGAGTTGATAACGTTCAATGATGATGTACCCTTACATATCACCTGTATGCCATACCAGTGTCTCCACATACTTTGGTTAAGAAGACAACTAACCCATATAGCCTACAGCGACCTATGCTCGATGGAAGCTGTCGTCCTTATTAACAGCCTATCATTTGGTCGTGAATAATTTTAAGGACTAATCGATAAATCCTCTCTTTATTGAACATAAATAGTCCTAAGGACTTCATCATAACAACAAAGTTCATTAGAAGATGAAAACTTATGATGAAAATACCAAAAATATATTTTATTTATTAACAAATCAATTACAATACTAGGTTGCTCAACCGTTAACAGCTTGACGATTGATTTTTGGGACATATTTCCCAATACTTGGACACTCCAAAATGATAAGAGATCTGGAGGAGAAAGAGAGGAGGAGGAGAAGAGGCTCTGAAAACAAAAAATATATAAGGAAATTGATCATAGGATGTCCAAGAGAGGGGTCTCCTTTTTATAGACTAGGAATTAGGACTTTCCAAGAAAGGATGCCATGAATTAATGTCAAAACCCATTTTTGGCATCCCCAAAAATTTTAAAAAAACTATTAAGATATGAAAAAGAAATTTAGAGTCTCACATGCCAAAGAATTCCTCAAGAAAAATAAGAAAAAAAATAATATGGCTCCAATAGTATACCATAAATGAAAAATATTTTTCCTAGTCTGCATCTTATCTCTAATTCGGATCGCATTCGAATTAGGCAAGAGATAATATTATGACTCATCAGCTATAGCCAACCACCCTTATTGGATTCTCTCTCATGATGCCAAAAATCACAACCCAAATCCAATTACACGTGGAGAAATTGGCATGGATCTAGATATGGTGCAAAAGATAAGGATAGAGTCCTAGTCTGACTTGAACACTTCATTTCTAATTCAATTCTAATCTAAATCAAATTTGGATTAAAACCAATGATAGAAATGAATCTAATCTAATTAAAAATATAAATATCTCATCAAATTTCTAATCCAATTAAGAATTAGCCGAGTCCAAATCCTGATCGAATTAGGATCAAATTGTTTGATCATATCAATCCCAATCTGAGTCGAACTAAATCTAATTCAATTAGACTTGCTCCAAAGCTCTTTACTCAATCAAATTGAGTTAATTAATAATCTAATTACTAATTAATTTTCTATAAATGATAGAGTCTTAGTCCCAGTGGGACTCTCCCACAGAGTCCTAATCCAAGTAGGACTCTTCATCAGAGTCACAATCCAATTGGACTCTTTAGCCATCAGATCTGACCAAATCTTCTAATGCGTGTGACTCCATAGGTTCGAATCTAAGCCGACAGTATAAGAACAATATCCTATACCAATCGATGTAACCATCTAGCAATGATGACCCGACGATCCGATGGGTCGAAGTGTTGCAAAGCAACCTTCTAGAGCTAGTATGGTTATCGTATAATTCATCCCTTTGATCCAAATGCTCAAGATGACTTAAGGTTTAATTATCAACCCTAATTAAGTCATCCATATTGTATTTCAACCTTTTAAATTCATCCCATAGATTATCCTGGCCAAGGTTTTGCTAAATTGAAATACACTGATGCATATCTCCTACCAATTCAGAGGGGTCAATTCCATCTTGACTCACACACCGATTTGATAAGTACTTGACTGCACCTAGTATCCTTCCATCACTAAGTTAAAAATTTAGATAACCTGATACTAAAGTATAGTGAGTTGCTTACAAATCACCGTGGTAGTCTCAGATCGGAGGGATACTTAGATCCATACCCTTCACAAGCTACTTTTGACAGCAGAGTGCTCGGCACATGATCACGTTCGATGCGAATGTACTCCTACATTCTGTCTGCATGCCATAATAGTATCTTCACACTCTTTGGTTAAGAGGATAACCAACTCATATGGCACACAACGACCTACACTTGATATCGCTATCATCCTAGTAATAGCGTATCATTTGGTCATGAATAATTTTATGTACTTAACGACAAATCCTCCTTTGTCGATTAATATATATAGTCCTAAGGACTTCATTACAGTACAGGAGTTCAAAGATGATCAATTTATAATGAAAATATCAAATAATTTTTATTAATAAAATTTTATATATGATTTACAAGATGAGCACAATCGTTTAACGATCAGCTTTGGAACATATTTTCCAACAATTTTCACATGGACTAAATCCAATTGGTACAATATCGTATCCATCTTCGATTTGTAGTCATCAAACTCCTTAATTTTGAGAGCTTTAGTAAACGTGTCGGTCAGGTTCTCCCTTCCATCGATCTTCTGAAGGTCGACATCACCTTGATCCACGATCTCCCGGATAAGGTGATAATGTAGCAGAATATGTTTGGTGCATTGATGGGATCTCGACTCCTTGGCTTGAGCAATGACTTTGGTATTATCGTAGTATAACAAGACAAGACCATCAATAGAGGGTGCCACTCCGAGCTCGTCGATGAACTTCTGCAACCATATAGCTTCCTTCGCAGCATCAGATGTCGCGATATACTCTGCTTCACAAACAGAGTCTGCCACAGTATTCTGCTTGAAACTTTTTCACCAGATTGCTTCACTATTTAGGATAAAAATATAACCCGACACACTCTTACTATCATCGTAATCTGACTGAAAGCTGGAGTCGGTGAACCCTATAAGTTCAAGTCAGTTTCACCATACACAAGCCACTGATCCTTAATATTCTTAAATACTTAAGAATGATCTTTACGATCTTCCAGTAGTTTTCTCCTGGATCAGACTGGTACCTACTCACTATCCCTAATGAGTATGCCACATCTGATCTCGTACATATCATGACATACATAATAGAATTCACTATCGAAGCATATGAAATTCTACTTATACGCTCTCTCTTTTGAGGAGTTGTCAGACAATCTTCTTTTGAAAGAAAAATTTTTTGGTCTATCGGAAGATAGCCTTTCTTGAAATTCTCCATGCTGAACTGTTTCAGCATAGTATCTATGTATGTGGATTGGGAGAGCTCGAGCAGCCTCTTAGATCTATTCCTATAGATCTTCATCCTTAAGATGTAGGCTGCTTCTTCCAAATTTTTTATAAAAAATTATGACGACAGGCACACTTTTATTCTCTATAATGCAGAGACATCATTCTTGATTAAGAAAATATCATCCACATACAATATAAAAAATATAATTATCGAACCATTTATCTACTTATATATGCAGGGTTCCTCTCCATTCCTAATGAAGCCATACGTTTTGATCATCTTATCAAAATATATATTCCAACTCTGAGATGCTTGCTTCAATCCATAAATGGATCTCTGAAGCTTGCACACCTTGGACTCATTCATGGATATGAACCTTTCATGTTGTATCATATACACCTTTTCGTTCAGGTCTCCATTTAGAAAAGCTATCTTCACATCCATTTGTCAGACTTCGTAGTCTAGATATGCTGCTATCGCAAGCATGATCTGAATGGATTTGAGCATTACCATAGGAGAAAATGTCTTGTCATAGTCAATACCATAATGCAGACAATAATCTTTGGCAACCAAACGGGCTTTATAGATCTCCACCTTTTCGTCTGCACCCCTCTTCCTCTTAAAGACCCATTTACACCCTATTGGCTTTACCCCTTCAGGTGGGTCAATTAATGTCCATACATCGTTGACCTTCTTAGACTCCATTTCGAATCTCATGGCTTCAAGCCATTTATCAGAGTCAGATCTCTGCATTGCATCTATGTAGGTGATCGAATTCTCATCGTTCTCATCGAGTTCGATAGGATTTCCATCCCAGATCAAGAAACCTAAGTATCTGTCCGACTGATGCAACACTCTATCGGATTGCCTTAAGGATGTTTGTTCATTGGGCTCCAAGTTTGATCTCATCAAATCTGATTCAGATTCAATCATTGGTATCGGTTCTTCTATCTGTCGAACTTCATCAAGCTCGATTTTAGAAGCACTTATTTCTTCACTAAGAATTTTTTTTTAAAAAAAAATATGCCTTACTGCTGACAAACATCTTTTATTTAGCAGGCAGGTAAAAGTAACATCCCCTCATTTCCTTGAGGTACCCTATGAAATTACACTTATTGGACTTAGGACTGAGCTTGTCAATTTGTAATCGTTTAACATAAGCTGGACACCTCCAGATCCTAAAGTAAGAAAGGCTCAGCTTACGTTCTGACCATATCTCATATAATATCTTACTAACTGACTTGCTCGAAATATTATTGAGCACAAGACAGGCTGTTTCCAGTGTATATTCTCAAAAAGAGATCGATAGAGTTGCAAATCCCATCATGGATCGAACCATGTCCAACAAGGTTCAATTCCTCCTTTCTGAGATGCCATTATGCTATGGTATCCCTGAAGAGATCCATTGAGAGAGAATCTCATTCTCTCTTAGATATGTCAGAATTCACTGAAAAGGTATTCACCTCTTCAGTTAGACTGAAGAATTTTAATACTTTTTTTACTTTATTATGGAACCATTTGAACATTTCAAATGATTCGGACTTATGTTTCATCAAGTAGACGTACACGTACCTAGATAGGTTATCTGTGAATGTGATGAAGTAGCTATACCCTCCTCTAGCACATGTGCTCATGGGTCCATATACATCGATATGTATCAAACCCAGCACATCACTAGCTTGATCATTTTTTCTAGTAAAAGGTGACTTGGTCATCTTTCTAAGCAAACAAGACTCACAGGTAGGCAATGATTCATAATCATGTTTATCAAGAATTTCTTCTTGAGCCAACATGTTCATCCTATTTTTGTTGATATGACCTAGCCTACAATGCCAAAGGTAGGCATCTGTGACATCATCTATTTTAGGATATTTATTTGAAATATACATTACATTAGGCCCAGATACAATATAGATACCATTGTTCAACTGTCCACGTAAAATTGCAACACCATTCAAAATGATATCAAAAAAGTTTTTCTTTATTGATATTTTATAATTTGAGTTGGCCAAAAGGCCTACAGAAATGATATTTAAAAGAAAACTAAGACAGTAATGACACTCATTAAGAATAATATACTAAGACTCGAATACAAGCTTGATGATTTCTAAAGCTAGAACTGAAACTGATCTTCCATCTTCAATATTCAGGAATCTCTCATCTTGTCCAAATCTCCTAATGATCTGAAGAACCTGCAACAAATTGCAAATATGAATAGGGCTTCCAGTATCCAATACCCAGGTCATTGTATCTATAAGAGAGAAGTTACAAGGTGTTATCACATAAGTATCTTATCTAGCAACTGATTGTTTCTTCTTCTTTGGCCTGTTTGGGTCAAGAAAAGTGATATACTGAGGATAATTCCTCTTCTAGTGACCCTGCTTCTTACAAAAGAAGCACTCTGTCTGACTTTGATCAGCCTTAAACTTAAGTTTCTGGGACAAACTCCCAGCACTAGACACCTTCTTATGCTTCTTTTTTTTCCTTTTCTTAAAGGAACGAAGACTACCCAAAGAAGATCCTCCCACTAGTTCACTATCTCCTTGTAGAGCTGGTGATGTTTCTCAAAAGTTTGTAGCAACCCCAACAGACCGTAGTAGTAGACTACAGGCTTCGTTATTCTAAAATGACTGAGAAATGGTAGGTAGGACTTGGAAAGAGAGTTCAGGATCGCATCTTTCTCCAGCTGTTCATGCAAAGAAAAGTCGAGTTTTCTTAATTTTTTAATCTGCTCGATCATGTACAATACATGATCGATAACAGATGCATCCTTTCTCATCCGAACATTGAAAATGGTGCAACTAGTCTTGTACCACTCAACATCATCAGGAGTACCAAAAGAATCTCTCAACATTTGAAGCATTTCCTCTAGCTGAGCTTTTTCAAACTTTCATTTCAACTCATCGTTCATGGAGGCCCGCATGATGCAACAAACCGTGGTGTGGTCATTGAGCCACTTCAAGTAAGTATCTCAGATTGCTTCTCGGGCATTAGGAGCAAGCTCCTTAGATATCAGATATGTTATCATATAAAGGATCCGCTCATGCTCCAAGATAATCTTTAATTTTTAATATCAATTATTGAAATTCGATCCGATAAGCTTCTCACTATCCAACAGTGATCGAAGTGATAAATTTGAAGCCATATCTACACATACAAGGAAGAACACTAAAACTAATTAGTATATAAATTTATTAATCCTAAAGATTTAGACTTTAGTCTAATGGTCCTCCCACTATTTTATATGAATTGATAGCCTCTATCTTCAATTCGAGGAATTACCTTAATTTTTCAACAGGTATTAAAATCCACACAGACTACATATAGGCCCGAAGATGGCTCGATCAACCCATATGCACCTATGAGTAGGTTCTTAACAAATTATTTCTCTAAATAATTTCTAGTATTTAATTTAGCCTCAGATTTTATTTCAATAGGCGATGGGCCTCCATTGAAAGTTTCGATTAGGCCAAACCATTAATATAAACCTACTCAGTGATTCTATCTAATGAGTAATCAGGTCTGAAGATGGCTCAGTCAACCCAACCATCATTAGATAGTTCATCAAAGTCATCATATGATAAATGATAGTTCTATCATTCAGAGAGAACATCAAACGGATGGTGCCTGCAATGTCAATCAGAAATAATGGACCCATATCACTCACCTTAATGGGGGGCTATAATCTAGTTATCATTATAACTAGCTCATTTTAAGGACCTAATAATTTAGAAGATTTAATCGATTTAGAGAAGAGAGAAGAGAAGAAAAGATCAATCAGTAGACCATAATCCTCCCACTGACTTCATCAAGTCATTGAATCGGGTTAGGTCATGCTGATTGAACTGGCACCTAGATCATCATATTGATCAATCTTAATGGCTTGGGCTAACTCGAATCACTCAATGATCTAATCAAAATTCAGTTCACCAAATTGGTCAGGTAAGTGAGATCGGTGGGAGGGTCTGCTAAGCTTGCCTTAGACACCATCGAAATGGCTAGGTAAGCCATTTTCAATTAAAAACCACCGATCGAAATACCAAATTTACCTTAGACATTAATTGATTAACTAATTTTGATTTGACCAACCTAATGATTCAGGTTCAACCACTGAGCCACAATCAAGATCTATTTGGTCTAATCAAAGATATGGATTTGACCATCTATAACTATTATACTAGAGAAACCCTGATTAATCTAATTCAATATTTGGTTAGACTTAATCAATTTCTCTACATGATCAATCAATTCTTTGATTCTAACCTTAGGTCTTATCCAATTAAAGAAAAAGACCTGATTTGAGCTAACCCATGCCCCATGTTTTATGCAATGTTATTAGATCTAAATCACAATTCTAGATTCAATCAGCTTGATACTTAATTCTCAATTAAGTTTTGCATCAACATGGTTAAGGTTTCAAAAATAATTTTTCATGTAAACTTTTTACATCAAGTCATAAAATATTTTAGATCAAATTTAAATTTTTTATGATTTTAGATCAAAATAATTTTGACTAAACAAGATTAGATGTAACTAACTATCTTCGCAACTTGCATCACATACAACAACACCTAGGATTTCAAGATCTAGGTGCAAGAAAATAAGTTTTCTCTTTTCACTTTCTTCTTCATAGGACCTCACAGTGGCACCCCTACACGCCATGAAGAGTATCTCATTGAATGGGAGGAGAAGGTCATAAAATCCTACTTGCTCCTATGACCAGACGGCCTGAAGAAAAAACTACCTTTTTCCTTGTAGGATCTTCCAGATTTCATCAAATCTGGAGTGGAATAATTTAAAAAAAAAAATTATCCTACATTTATTTCAGATCTAAATCTCTAGATCTAATTTTATTATCTGATATTAATTTTAAAATAAATCTAAAAATATGAGGAAACATGAAATACCTCAAGGATAATTTGATTACCATGTAGATGATCGCAGCAAGCCTGAGGTTCTGATTTAGCCATGCAATCATCTGGCCTCTACCAATATCCACTCAGGTAGGATCTAGATCATCTTCTCCTCACAAATCTTTGCTCCAAAAATCAAAATTAAGTCTGATTAGGAAGATCTTCAAAAGTCTTCCTGAAGTTGGAGCAGCAGCCTGTCGAAGAAGTCCTATAGCCTTCCTGTTCAAGGCATCACCACGCCTTGATCCTTCACCAGATGGACGTCCAACTCCTTGGATATGAAGAGAGGAGAGAGAGGAGCAGAGGGGATGTGGACAAGTGGAAGGAAATCTCGTTTTGCTGGGTATTGAGCAAAATTTTTAAACCCTGGGCGCAGATAGGATTTATATAGACCCTGCTGCACTGCGCAGTGCCACATCATTCGATCAATCAAAAAATTCTATTTAATCCAAAAAAATTTTGATTGATGGAGTGATGTCATATGATCACATCAGATAAGAATTCCACCCTCTCTCCTAGAGTTGGCACCAACATTGGATAAGCACAAGGGAGATGGCGCCCAAGAGTCCATGTTGATCAAGACTCTCCATCCTTATCCACTTGGGGCACCCACTTTAATCCAATTGGTTTCATGCCATAATCTGATTATGGTGCCCAATTTAATGTGGATTTGGCATGTGGACACTCCATAAAAATCCTCCAATGGGCTCTTGCCAAGTGGCCTTCAGTTTAAGATCCATATGTCAACATTTGACAGATATCCTAAAATGAAAATGGCAGGTGACAGAAATTAGCAGGTGTTGTTTTAAATTCATCTCATGAATTAAGACAAAACTTTTCTGAGCTGGACAAGCTTCATTTAGACTAAGAGAAACCTTCTCAAGGTTCTCTGGGTGAGTCAAATCATATTTGGCTCAGTCGAGATGAAAAAGATTGTACGAGGAGAAAGTTAGGCTAAATCATGTGCTAGCACGATTTCTTTGAACCTAATTGGATCTAATCCAAATCAATTGGGCTAGCCCAATTGATGTCATCCAAATTCTAACCCTTGTTAGTATGACCCAGTTAGGTTCAATTCTGTATGGTAATGAGATATGTCATGATCTCATCGACATCATCAAAACTCCTTTCGATGGATCAGAACTCTTCTGATTCAGATAATTAGAATGATCGATCATCAAGATCATTCTAATTGCTCCCAAAATCTATCAGTGACACCTAGCAGTATATGGTGGCAACCCATTAGAACTGAAGATGAACCTCTCGGTGCAGCTACCTGTGTGATTGAGTTCCTCTATCATGAGTCCCGATTAAATTAGGGTTAAGGTGAACTCGTCAAACCCAACATCAGTCATATGAATCAATCGATTGATCCGAGTCCGATGTGAAACCCTAATGAAAAACTCTTTTCTATTATTTCACTCTGCTGTGGCCATGGGCTTAAGGACTCGATCTTTCGATCATCATAGGACTACTCCTCTCATCTATCGAGGTTGATAGATCCCATCTTGGTGCGACCTAGTTTCTACAATGAATATGCTACAGCCAACATACACCTCAGAATTTTGAATGGCTAGGAGATCGAGTTATGGTGTAGTCAAACTATAACACACTCAAGGTGAACTGTCGATGCACCTCAAGTTAAAAAACTAGACACACAACTGCAGCATCGAGCTAGTCATTGACGAGAAGGTAGACTTCTTTATGACTGCTCGAGGTGGTCACACTCAGTACTCTCATTCTCAATGAATACTTGTACTTCACTTTGGTGTCTCCACACCATAGACTCAAGACACATCTACCCTAAGGAAGCGATGTACACCAACCTTCCAGATCGATCACCATCCTCGTGATGATCCTATGGTCAGGAGCTGTTTATGAGTTAGTTATGTAAATTCATACCTTAAATTTTCAACTCTTGAAAATATGAATTGACATTTCTACTAACTCAAAGGATGTCTCACAGACAAAATATACATAATGTGATAGAAGAATAATTCATTTATTGATTTATAGTCAAAATTATAAATTTGTCCTTAAATTTATACAGGAATGTGTCAGCCAATCTGGCATCTAGGGCACACATCTAACAAACTCCCACTTGACCTAATGTCAATTGGCTACATATCTAAGTCCCATCTTCTCAAGGTGGGCTTCGATCTTCTACTGGCCCAATGGCTTTGTCAGTGGGTTTGCCACATTGTCTATGGAGTCGACTATCTTGACCTCGACATAACCCTTTTCGAGGTAATCACGGATCAGATAGAATCGCCGCTCGATATGCTTGGACTTCTGGTGAGACCTTGGCTCCTTAGCTAGGGTTATGGCACCATTATTATCGCAGTAAAGAAGGATGGCATCTGATGACATCACTCCAAGCTCCGCGACAAACTTCTTGTACCAGAATGCCTCCTTCGCAGCTTCCGATGCAGCAATATACTCTGCCTCCATGGTGAAATTAGCAATCATCGTCTGCTTGGAACTCCTCCAGCTAACTGCATCACCATTGCAAATGAACAGACTCCCAGATGTCGACTTTCGATCATCTATATCAGACATAAAGTCTGAGTCTGTATATCCCTGAATCTGGAGTTCTCCATTTCCAAAGACTAGAAACATATCCTTAGTCCTTCTTAAGTACTTAAGGATACATTTCACAGAAGTCTAGTGCTCTTAGCCTGGATTCGACTGATATCTGCTTGTGACACTCACAGCATGGGCTATATCAAGTCATGTACATAGCATGGCATACATGAGGCTCCCTATTGCCGAAGCATAAGGAATTTTACTCATGAGTTTAATCTCCTCAGGTGTGCTAGGGCACATCTTCTTGGAGAGATGAATGCCATGTCTAAAAGGTATTAAACCTCTTTTGGAGTTTTTCATGCTAAACCTTTTTAGCACCTCATCTATGTACAACTTCTGTGAAAGTCCCAGCATCCTATTTGGTCTATCTCTATAGACCTTAATACCCAGTATAAAGGATGCCTCTTCTAGATCTTTCATAAAGAACTCCTTAGACAATCATACTTTGACTGAGGTCAACATGAGAATGTCATTCCCAATTAGGAGGATGTCATCTACGTATAATACGAGGAAGATAACTGCGCTCCCACTGACTTTTTTGAACACACATAGTTCCTCCTCATTCTTGATGAAATCAAATATTTTGATTACATCATTGAAATGAGTATTTCAGCTTCGAGATGCTTGCTTAAGTCCATAAATGGATCTTTGCAGCTTGCAGGCCTTGTGATCATCATCACTGGATGTGAAACCAATTGGCTGTTCTATATAGATATCTTCCTCAAGATGTCCATTTAAGAATGCCATTTTCATGTCCATCTGCTATATTTCATAATCGAAATAGGCTACAACAGCAAGCAATGTGCGGATGGATTTTAGCATGGCTACAGGCAAAAAGGTATCCTGATAGTCAATGCCTTCGCGCTGACTATAACCTTTTGCTATGAGCCTAGCCTTGAACGTCTCTACATTCCCATCTGCACCTATCTTTCTCTTGAAGATCCATTTACACCCAATAGGTACAATACCTTCAGGTGGATCTACCAAGGTCCAGACTTGGTTTGAGTGCATCGAGTCAATTTCTGATCTCATTGCCTCTAACCATTTCTCGAAGTCGATATCTGATATCGCTTCGTCATAGGTCTTGGGATCATCACCATGAGCCCCATTTCTCATGAGAAATATTTTCTCTATATCCTCTTGTATAGTACCTAAGTACCTTTTAGGAGGATGGAAAACCCTAGTCGATCTACGAGGTAGAAGAGGTTGTGTTAGGACTGGTTCTAATTGATTGGGTTCTTTAGGTTCTTTAGCTCATTGCTCTTGGAAGATATTTTCCTTGAGCTTAATTATTCTTCCGATGCCACCATCTTGAATAAACTATTTTTTAAAAAAAATAGTATTTCGACTCACAATCATATTATGGTCTTTCAAAATATAGAAATAGTATCCTAATGACTCTTTAGGATATCCTATGAATCGAGCTCTAAAAGATCTGAACTCTAACTTGTCTGCCTGCTGTCTCTTGACATGAGCCGGACAACCCCAAATTCTGAGATGATTCAGACTTGGCTTCTTACCATGCTATATCTCATATGGTGTGGTAGGAACGATTTTGGATGGAACCCTATTCAATACATATATTGCTGTCATAAGACAATGTCTCCAAAGAAATTCAGGAAGGTCTGTGAAGCTCATCATGGAATGGACCATATCTAATAGGGTCCGATTTTTTTATTCTGAAACCCCGTTGAGTTGTGATGTTCTAGGTGGAGTCCATTAAGAGACTATGCCATTGTCCTTAAGATAGTCTAAGAATTTTTGACTAAGGTATTCACCTCCTCGATCTGATCGAAGAACCTTAATGGACTTTCCTGTTTGTTTTTCTACTTCATGTCTGAATTCTTTGAACCTTTGAAAGGCTTTAGACTTGTGTTTCATTAGAATTACATATCCGTACCTAGACATATCATCGGTAAAGGTAATGAAGTAGACATAATTGCCTCTAGCCGGCATATCAAATGGGCCGCACACATCCGTATGTACTAGGGCAAGTAGGTCTGTGGCCCTTTCCCCATGTCCTACAAAAGGGAGTTTGGTCATTTTGCCTTGAAGGCATGATTCACAAACTGGATATGACTCGAAAGTCAATGACTCAACAGCCCAAATTTTTCCAATTTGTTAACCCTGTCTTCTGCTATATGACCTAGCCTTAGGTGCCACAGATACCTATCATTTAGACTATCTCTAGGCCTTTTAATTCCTATGGCATTCACATTTTGCTCGATATTAAATACAGATACATTAATATGTAGCTGATAGAGACCGTTAATAAGAAAACCATTTGTAACTTTATTATTTTTATAAAATATGTTACAATGGTCCTTATGAAAGCTAATCACATAGCCTTCTTGTGCTAAACGTGAAACAGAAATCAAATTTCTGCTTGCTGTAGGCACATAATAACAATCTCTAAGAAATAAATCTAATCCTAATGGTAATCGTAGAGGGTAGGTTCCCACGATCACAGCAGCAACTCTTGCCCCATTTCCGACGCGTAGGATTATCTCTCCATCCCTCAGCCTCCTGCTCTCCTCAAGACCCTGCATAGAAGTGCACAAATAAGCACTAAAACCAGAGTCAAGCATCCAACTGGATGTAGAAGAAATCGTAAGATTAGATTCTAAAATAAGTATACCTTCAGAAGGACCATCCTTCTTGTTCTTCAGGATGGCCAGGTACTGAGGACAGTTCCGCTTCCAATGGCCATCTGATTGGTAGTGGAAATATTTTTCCTTTTCAATAGCCTTCTTCTTTGGTTCTGTCTTCTTCTTCTTTCCATCCACCTTCTGCTTCTTTGCAGACTTCTTTTTCTTTCCAAAAGACTTTCTCTTGGAAGAAATCTGCTCCACAGTAAGAATTGAGCCTTTTGAACCTTTCATAGAAAGCTTAGCCGTAACCAGCATGTTCATTAACTCAGTCAAAGTACACTGCATCTTATGCATATGAAAGTTCTTGATGAACTGACCGTATGCATCGGACAAGGACTGAAGGATCACATCAATCTGAAAATCCTTGTCAAGATGATACCGAGCTTCTCAAGCTCCTCAAGATCCTTGATCATTGTCAAACAATGATCTTGGACTGACTGCCCATCATGCATTTTAGCCTTAAAAAGTCTTTGACAGACTTGATACTTGGCTGCGTGACTTTATTCACCAAACAACTCTTGTAGGTGAGCCAACATTTGGCGGGTAGTCAAAATATTCTCATGTTGGCACTGCAAGTCATCAGACATTGCACCCAACATGTAGTACCTTGCTTTGTTATCATCATCCATCCACTTTTTCAGAGACGCTCTCTGTTCAGCAGTCGGACATACTGGCATGGCAGAGGGGTCCTGATCCAAGACATGAGTCAATTTTTTGAAATCCAGAATAATTCTATAGTTCCTCAACCAGTCCTTTAAATTGGGTCCAGTCAATCTATGGGTGTCTAGTATTTTGGTCAGGAGGTTTGAGGCAGACATGTTTCCTGTAGAGAGTCAAAAGTTTCTAGTTAGATTTTGTAATCAGACTTAACCAATTTATTTAGGGGTTTCATTTTTAAACAAATTAGGCTCCCACTATTTTCTCAGATCCCTACACTCCCTACGTAGAGATGTGAAAATCTCCATGATTAGTGATTTCTAGTGAGTGGTGCGATTTCACCGACTGGCTCATCACCTCACCTAACAGTTATTGGTGATGGGTCAACCGATGAGTGGACAACTCTTGTCCAATGATTTTCTAATCATGGTGCACCCAAAACTTGATCTCTAATTCATGAAGCTCATCGTGTCCGGAATATTGCTCCAATCCTTAGTTAAGTCAAACCCACCATTTCCACGAACTAGATTCCTGATTGGGTCCCTCACCATATTCGAAATATTGAGCCCAACCCATCCTCTAATTCGTAGCATCCAATGCCTAATGGACATGGTTGCATCTTCTCGATGCAATTGAGCCATTGTATCCAATCGAGAATAATCAACCCTGGAAAGGGCCCGCACATCCACAATGGTGGAAGATCTAGACTTAATATTTTTTTAGGAAGATTTGATTTAGGTCTCTTTAAACTTGGCTTGACATAGTCATAACAATTATGACTAACCTAGTGGTATAGATTAGTTTGAATTGTAGCCACCTCTAATCAAAACTGGGTCGACACATATGGCCAAGTAAGTGAGACCGGTGGAAGAGATATGCCATTAACTCGATAAGAACACATTCGAGTCGAGTAGCTCCCAATTAAAAATCAGTCGGTCGCATCTGCCCAACTTATCTTAGACACCAAATTGTCAAACCAAAACTAATTGGGTTAGCCTACAGTCCAGGCTCTAACCACTGAGCCAAATTAGATCTTAACTTGATTGAGTCACATATAAATGTGATTCAACCTTGACCTAGACTTAATCCTATTAGGTTGGTCAATTATTAGCTTTCATGATCCCACCTAACCAACTGTTAATTCGGTTTGATCAACCGCTAGACCTAATTGAGCTATCCAAGCTCGAACCCAATTTTATGAAAATGACTTAGATCTAAAATTCTTAATTTTAGATCTAATTTAATTTCATAAGCTTAATTCATTAATTAAGTCTTGGGTTCATTAACAAAATATGTAAAATAAATCCTAGGGTTTCAGGATTTAGGATTTTGCAGAAAAGTAAGTTTTGATTTCTGATTAAGGATGAATGCGCAGCACCCCTACATGTCATAAGAACACCCATTGAATGAGAGGAGAGGGCCTTTAAACCCTACTTTGTTCTTATGACCGGACGGTCATGAGGAACACCTTAATCAGAAATATAAATTTAACTACAAAACTAGTTATATCTAAATTTACATATCACATATACAATTTAAGATCTAACTAATACATACTTTGCATACATCTCATGTATCAAAAATTGATCTAATTAATATGCCTTCAGATTTAATACATCACATATAATATCTAAAAATTAAAATTTAAATTAAACTATTCAACATAAAATTTATTCTAGACAGTTACTAGAATAATTCTACAACTAGTCTAGGCATGCAACAGATCAATCTTATGTATTATCCAAATTTTTATTTTTTATTTTTTATCTGAATATAACATTTATATCATCAAAAAAATAAAAAATAAATTAAATCTAAATTATATTTTAATCTCATTAAAATATAAACTTACAAGACTATTCATAGATCAAACTATTCTTAGTCTAGTCATGCATCTCATGCATGTTAGATCTTCTCAGATTTAATTTTAAATATTTTAATTTTATATCCTATCATATCTGATGTGATATCTAAAATTTTTTAATATCAGATCAATTAAAATTAAAATCAGATGTAAATTAGATCTGAAACTGAGCCATCAATCTGGCTCTGATACCAGTTGAAGGAAAAATCATCTTTTTCTTTGTCGGATCTTCCAGATTTCATCAAATTTGGGGTGAAATAATTTAAAAAATATATATTTTATATTTATTTTAGATCTAAATCTCTATATCTAATTTTATTATCTGATATTAATTCAAAAATAAATCTAAAAATATGAGAAAATATGAAATACTTCAAGGATAATCTGATTACCCTGTAGATGATCGCAGCAAGCCTGAGGTTCTGATTTAGCCATGCAATTGCTTGGCCTCTACCAGTATCCACTCAGGTAGGATCTGGAATGTCTTCTCCTCATAAATCTCTGCTCCAAAAATTAGAATTAAATCTGATTAGGAAGATCTTCAAAAGTCTTCCTGAAGTTGGAGCAGCAGCCTGTCGAAGAAGTCCTGTAGCCTTCCTATTCAAGGTGTCACCACGCCTTGATCCTTCACCAGATGGATGTCCAACTCCTTGGATGTGAAGAGGGGAGAGAGAGGAGTAGAGGAGATATGGAGAAGTGGAGGAGAATCTCATTTTGCTGGGTATTGAGCAGAATTTTTAAACCCTGGGAGTAGACAGGGTTTATATAAACCCTGCTACGCTGCGCAGTGCACATCATTTGACCAATCAAAAAATTCTATTTAATCCAAAAAAATTTTGATTGGTGGAGTGATGTCATCTGATCACATCAAATAAGAACCCCACCCTCTCTCCTAGAGTTGGCACAAACATTGGATAAGCACAAGGGAGATGGCGCCCAAGAGTCCATATTGATCAAGACTCTCCATCCTTATTCACTTGGGGTGCCCACTTTAATCCAATTGGGCTCACACCATAATCTAATTATGATGCTCAATTTAATGTAGATTTGGCATGTGAACACTCCACAAAAATTCTTCAATGGGATCTTGCCAAGTGGCCTTCAGTTTAAGATCCATATGTCAACATTTGACAGATGTCCTAAAATGAAAATGGCAGGTGACAGGTAGCAGGTGTTGTCTTAAATTCATCTCATGAATTAAGATAAGACTTTTCTAAGCTAGACAAGCTTCATTTAGACTGAGAAAAATCTTCTCAAGATTCTCTGGGTGAGTCAAATCATATTTGGCTCAGTCGAGATGAAAAAGATTGCACGAGGAGAAAGTTAGGCTCAATCGTGTGCTAGCACGATTTCTTTGAACCTAATTGGATCTAATCCAAATCAATTGGACTAGCCCAATTGATGACATCCAGATCCTAACCCTTGTTAGTGTGACCCAGTTAGGTTCAATTCTGTATGGTAATGAGATATGTCATGATCTCATCATCGACATCATCAAAACTCCTTTCGATGGATCAGAACTCTTCTGATTCAGATAATTAGAATGATCAATCATCAAGATCAATCTAATTGCTCCAAAAATTTATCAGTGACACCTAGCAGTATATGGTGGCAACCCATCAGAACTGAAGATGAACCTCTCGGTGCAGCTACCTGTGTGATTGAGTTCCTCTATCATGAGTCCCGACTGAATTAGGGTTAAGGTGAACTCGTCAAACCCAACATCAATCATATGAATCAATCGATTGATCCGAGTCCGATGTGAAATCCTAATGAAAAACTTTTTTCTATTATTTTACTCTACCGTGGCCATGAGCTTAAGAACTCGATCTTTCGATCATCATAGGACTACTCCTCTCATCTATCGAGGTTGATAGATTCCATCTTGGTGCGACCTAGTTCCTACAATGAATATGCTACAGCCAACATACACCTCAGAATTTCGAATAGCTAGGAGACCGAGTTATGGTGTAGTCAAACTATAACACACTCAAGGTGAACTATCGATGCACCTCAAGTTAAAAAACTAGACACACAACTGCAGCATTGAGCTAGTCATTGACGAGAAGGTAGACTTCTTTATGACTGCTCGAGGTGGTCACACTCAGTACTCTCATTCTCAACGAATACCTGTACTTCGCTTCGGTATCTCCACACCGTAGACTCAAGACACATCTACCTTAAAGAAGCGATGTACACCAACCTTCCGGATCGATCACCATCCTCGTGATGATCCTATGGTCAGGAGCTGTTTATGAGTTAGTTATGTAAATTTATGCCTTAAATTTTTAACTCTTGAAAATATGAATTGACATTCCTACTAACTCAAAGGATGTATCACAGACACAATGTACATAATGTGATAAAAGAATAACCCATTTATTGATTTATAGTCAAAATTATAAATTTGCCCTTAGATTTGTATAGGAATGTGTCAGCCAATCTGGCATCTAGGGCACACATCTAACACGGCCTGGTGATTATCCAATCCGAGTACTTTGCTACTCAAAATATCTAATCTAAATAAATAATAATCAGATCTAAAAATAAACTAATTTAGATCTAATCTAAATCATAAATAATCAGATCTAATAATAAAAAATCAGATCTAAAGTCATATTAATTCATATCAAAACAACCTAGCTCTAATACCATTTGAAGAAAATTTACGGTAGTGCAATATATGCAATTAAAAAATTTTATGCAGTAAAAATAATAGATTAAATAATTAAATTCTAATTATATGTATAATATCTAATTTTAGACTATCACATTAGGATCTTTGATATTAAAAATATATACTTTAGATCTAAAAATAAAAATCACATCGATCTCATTGATGCTGAAATTCTAGATCTAACAATTAGATATATCATAGGAATCAAAATAAGTTAGAGATAGTTACCAAATAAATTTTGATCTTGATCTCCTCTAATCCAATGGTTAGAGAGGATATTCCTCAGGTCACTCATAGCTACATGAAGTCATCTTGCCTCTATAAGAAAATTCATGCGAAGACTGGTGCAGATCTGGGGCACGAAGATGCTAGTCTGCGAATAACTTCGATAGCTGATCTTTTTCTTCTTGTACAAGTACTTTGGATATTCTAAAGTGATAAAAGATCTAGAGGAGGAAGAGAGAAGGAGGAGAAGAGGCTCTAGAAATAAAAAATCTACAAGAAAATTGATCATAGGACATCCAAGAGAGAGGTCCCCTTTTTATAGACTAGGAATTAGGACTTTCCAAGAAAGGATGCCATGAATCAATGCCAAAACCCCTTTTTTTCATCCCTAAAAATTCTAAAAAAATCACTAAGACATGGAGAAAAAATTTGAAGTCTTACATCCCAAAGGATTCCTTAAGAAAAATAAGAAAAAAAATAATATAGCTCCAATAATATATCATATACAAAAAATCCCTTTTCTAGTCTACATCTTATCTCTAATTCGGATCGCATTCAAATTAGGCAAGAGATAATATTATGACTCATCAGCTATAGCCAACCACCCTTGTTAGATCCTCTCTCATGATGTCAAAAATCACAACCTAAATCTAATTAGGTATGGAGAAATTGGCATGGATCCAGATGTGGTGCAAAAGATAAGGATAGAGTCTTAGTCTGACTTGGACTCTTCATTTTTAATTCAATTCTAATCTAAATCAAATTTGAATTGAAACTACTGATAGAAATAAACCTAATCTAATTAAAAATCTAAATATCTCATCAAATTTCTAATCCAATTAGAAATTAGTCGAGTCCAAATCTTGATCAAATCAGGATCAAAATTTTCTTGTAATCGGAGTTGATCATATCAATCCCAATCTGAGTCAAACTGAATTTAATTCAATTAGACTTATTTCAAAGCTCTTTACTCAATCAAATTAAATCAATTAATAATTTAATTATTAATTAATTCTCAATAAATGATAGAGTCTCAATCCCAGTGGGACTCTCCCACAGAGTCCTAGTCCAAGTAGGACTGTTCACCAGAGTCACAATCCAATTGGACTTTTCAGCCATCAGATCTGACCAAATCTTCTAATGTATATGACCCCATAAGTTTAAACCTAAGTTGGTAGCATAGAAATAATTTTTTATACCAATCAATGTAACCATCTAGCAATAATGATCCGATTATTGGATGGGTTGAAGTGTTGCAAAGCAACCTTCTAGAACCTACTGACGTATGGTTATCGTATAATTCATCCCTTTGATCCAAATACTCAAGGTGACTTATGGTTTAACTGTCAACCCTAATTAAGTCGATCATATTGTATTTCAATCTTTCAAATCCACTCATGGATTATCCTAGTCAAGATTTTGCTAAATTGAAATACACTTATGCATATCTCCTACCAATTCAGAGAGGTCAATTCCATCTTGACTCATACACTGACTTGATAAGTACTTGACTGTACCTAATATCCTTCCATCACTAAGTTAGAAACTTAGATAGTCGAATATTAAAGTACAGTGAGTTGCTTATAAGTCACCATGATGGTCTCAGATCAGAGGGACATTTATACTCATACCCTTCACAAGCTACTTTTGATAGCAGAGTACTCGACACATAGTCACGTTCGATGTGAATGTACTCCTATATTCCATCTGTATGTCATAACAGTGTCTCCATACTCTTTGATTAAGAGGACAACCAATATATATGGCATACAATGACCTACACTTGATATTGCTATCGTCCTAGTAATAGCGTATCATTTGGTCACGAATAATTTTAAGGACTTAACGACAAATCTTTCTTTATCAATTAATATATATAGTCCTAAGAACTTCATTATAATATAGGAGTTCAAAGATGGTCAACTTGTAATGAAAGTGCCAAATAACTTTTATTAATAAAAATTTATATACAGTTTATAAGATGAGCACAATCATCTAACGATTGATTTTAGAATATATTTTTCAACATAGATGTCACTGGTGGATTGTAAGAACTCACTAGGATCATTCTAAATCGATGATCCTTAATAGATGTGAGTTAAAATTATTCTAACCTATTAAAAGAAATTTTAATGATACTATGATAGAGATCATGGTATGTCTCACTATCAGATAGAATTAAACCTATGGGGTCATACATAAAAGAGGTTGATCAAGTCATTTGATTGGATCAAGATCAAATTATCAATTGGATTGATAATTTGGATCAATTTATAAAAGTTACAAATTTAGTAACTGCTAATTGTTAGTATTAGGGATTTAACTGCAAATGTTGCCATGTAAATTAGCCAAATTAAATTATGAATCAAGTCTTAATTAATTTAAATCAAATTTAATTTAATTGGACTTGATTTTATTTGAGGCTAATTGGGTTTAATAATCTAAGTTAGACTTGCATTCCAATCTTAATTAGATTAGGATTGATAGTCTTTTCGCTTCATAGGGTATCCTAAGGAAATTATGGGATACACTTCTATCTTTCTGAGGATCACAATGTGATTGTGAACCATCATGCCATCTTTTTAGAAAAAAATTTTATCCAAGATGGAGGCAGTAAGAGAAAAATTGAGCTCGAACAAAAAGTCTCTGAAGAGTATCAAGTTCAAGAACCTGAACCCAGTAATGAGCCAGTAGATGTTGTACTCCTCCACCTCATAGATCAAGTAGGATCTCCCATCCTCCTGAAAGGTAATTAGGTATTCTTACAGATAGGGACATTAGGAATGGTCTCAAAATCTATGATGAGGTAATGTTAGATATTGACTCTGAAAAATAGATGAAAGCGATGAAGTCACAAATTGACTCAATGCATTCTAACCAAGTTTGATCCTTAGTAAATCCACCTGAAGGTATTGTACCTATTGGGTGTAAATGGATTTATAAAAAAAAATTAAGTCAGATAGTAAGGTAGAAACCTATAAGGCAAGGTTAGTTGCGAAAGATTACAGTCAACGCAAAAGCATTAACTATAATGAAATTTTTTCACCTGTGGCTATGCTGAAATCTATCCATATTCTACTTGCAATAGTAGCTTTTCATGATTATAAAATTTGATAGATTGATGTGAAAACTATCTTTCTAAATATATATCTTGAGGAAAAAATCTATATGGAACAGCCTTTAGGTTTCACATCTAGTAATAGTGATCATAAGATCTGCAAGCTACAAAGGTTCATATATGGACTCAAGCAAGCATCTCAGAGTTGGAACACTCGCTTTAAGATGTAATCAAAATATTTGATTTCATCAAAAATGAGGAGGAGCCGTGTATGTATAAAAAGATTAGTGGGAGTACTGTCATATTTCTCATATTGTACGTAGATGATATCTTTCTGATTGAGAATGATATTCTCATGCTGACATCGATGAAAGTATGGTTATCAAAAGAATTCATCATGAAAGACCTAGGAGAAGCTTCCTATATTCTTAGTATAAAGGTCTATAGGGAAGATCTAAGAGAATGATAGAACTCTCACAGCGAATGTACATAGAAGAGGTACTGAAGAAGTTCGGCATTAGAATACTCCAAGAGAGGTCTCTTATCCCTTAGACATTGCATTTATCTCTCCAAAAAGATTTGTCTTGACACACTTGAGGAGATCCAGTGCATGAATAGGATCCCTTATGCTACGGCAATAGGAAGCCTCATGTATGTCATATTATGTACATGACCTGATATAGCTCTTACCGTGAGTGTCACAAGCAGATATCAGACGAATCTAGGTGAAGAACACAGGATTGCTGTGAAAAATATCCTTAAGTGCTTGAGAAGGACTAAAGATTTGTTGTTTATTTTTGATAGATGATCGAAGCTAAAAGTTGAGGGATACACCGATTCGACTTCATGATTCATTTTGATGATAGAAAGTCTACATCCGGGTGTATCTTCTTGTGTAATAGTAGTGCGATTATCTAAAAGATTTTCAAGCAGTCGATCATTGCAGATTCGATTATGGAAGTCGAGTACATTGCCACCTCTGAAGCAACTAAGAAAGCCTTTTGGTTCAAGAAGTTTATTTCGAAGCTAGGTGTGATACCATCAGATGCCATTGTACTGCACTGTGACAACAACGGTACCATAGCCCTTGCTAAGGAGCCCAGGTCTTATCAGAAGTCCAAGTATATAGAGTGGTAGTTTTACATCATATGCAAAAATCTCGAGAAAAAGTTCATTGAGATATAGAGAGTTGACTCTACGCAAAATATGGTGAACCCGCTAACCAAGCCTCTCAGCTAGCAGAAGATCAAAGCTCATCTTGAGAAAATAGGTCTTAAAGTATATGGCTAGTTGGCTTTAGGTCAAGTGGAAGTTTGTTAGATTTGTATCCTAGAAGTCAATTATTGGCTGACATATGTTATAATTTTAGGGCTTAATCTTATACTTATAATATTTTATTATCAATAAAAGATTTTTTTATTTCAATCATATTTATGTGTCCATGATTTATCTTACAAATTAATAAAGATAATTTTTGTATATTCTCAAAGTGTTGAAAATTTGAGACATATATTTATTAGTGGTTAGTTTCCAAATACTTTCGATCAAAGGATTATCATGGAGGACAGTGATCAAACCATTCGAGAACAATGCATGATTCACCTCCCTTATGAGCAGATGAGTCTCAGATCTATAGTGTAGAGACACTGGGATGAGGATGTGGATGGTTGTTAGAGAACAACTTGTACTGAGCGTGACCAATATGAGAAACCACTTGGATGTCTACTCACTCATCAGTGGTCTTTTTGATGCTGCAGTGGTGTGAGTGGTCCTTTAACCTGTGACGTCATCAGCTATTCGCAGTGAGGCTATTGAGTTTGACTGCACATTTTTTTGATCCCTAGCTATTCAAATTCTTGTTGTGTATGTTGGCTACAATAGATTCAGATTCGCTGTTTGAAGTAGGATGCACCTAGATAGAATCTATCGACCTTGATAAAAAAAGAGAAGTCCTATACAATTTGCAAGACTGAGTTCAGAAAGTCTTGACCAAAGCAAGTGTGAATACTAGAAAAGAATTTCTACGAGATTCACAAATGAACTTAAGTCAAGCCAATCTAGCATATAATTGGTGATGGGGTCTGATGAGTTCTTCATGACCTCCATCAAGTCGAAACTCTCGATAGAAGAACTGAATCATATAATAACTACACCTAGAGGTTCACACTTTCATTCTACTAGGTTGTCACTACATACTGCTAGGTATCACTGATCGATTGTGGGACTCATCGGGCATTGTCTTGATGATCGATGACCCTCGAAGGGTAGAGTTGGAATTATTCCAACCCATCGAAAAAAGTTTCGATGATATTATGATGGAGATCATAATATATCTCACTACCAGATAGAATAGAATCTATGGGGTCACACATTAAAGGATTTAATCTTAAATTTATCAATTGAGTTTATGAAGTTCTAATTGGATTAGGATTTATTGAAATTCTATTGGGTTTAAGAGAACCATGCTAGCACATGATTAAATCTAATTCTTCTCAGGACTTCGATTGGATCAAGTCCATTGTATTGAACCTAATCTAAATCTATTAGAATTTAGTTAGGCACTTAATTATGAGCCTAAGAGGATTAGATCATGTCAATGAGTTGGCAATCTAATCTCCTCCTTATCTCCTTGATATTTCTTTTTGAAGTGAGAAATTGATGGAAAGAAGAGATGGTGCCTCTTTTCTTTTTGGAAGGTCCAAGGGGCGCCAACCTCTTGGAATGGAATGAGGAAGAGAGAGGGGCCCACCCCCTCCTCTTGGTTTGGTATGGAAAGAGAGAGAGAGAGGGGCCACACCCCCTCTCTTGCATGAAAAAATCCTAGATGGGTGCCAAGGGTTGGTGCCCCAAACACTTGCCTCTTTTAATGAGGGGTACCCAATCAGTCTGCTTATTTTGATTGGGACACCCCATCTATTTGCCAAAAGATGTTAAGATCCTACCAATTAAGTCTAATTTTAATAAAAAATAATCAAATTAAAAAGATAAAAATTCTTATAAGATATGGACTAGCCTTTTTAAGTTGATTGGTTCTTGATTTTGATCAAGGAAAGGTCTATATAAAAAGATAGTCTCTTAGGGTTTCAATTAATTGAATTTTGTGAATTCAAAACTCTTTCTCTCTCCTCTCCACACCTCATTCTCTCTCCCTTTTTTCTTTCCCATGCCCCAAGGTTGGGTGTCCATCTTCCACATGCCAAGAGTAGAGAAGGATCTCTTCTACAGCAAGGAACAAGGAAAAGAAGGCTACAGTTCAAGGATTGAAATTGCAGTCAAGATTAATTACTGATCAAGGTTCAAAGAGGCAAAGATCCTACTTAGAGAAGAAGGATCTACCATGAGAAGAAAGATTCAAGGTTGATCTCGGTAGATACCTGTAGAAATCGGACACATATGCGGATCAAGGACCATCAAATCTGAGATCATCGAAAGCAGTATATTTTTACCCGCACAAAGGTACTGAGATTTGATCTCATCTTTAATTTTATTTTCAGATTATATACATATCTTTATTCCTAGCTTGGGTAGGATTAGATGAGATCTAATACATGTGGGGTTAAAGGATTTAATCCGATTAATTTTTTGTTATTTTTCAAAAAAAAAATTGAAATCTATGCATGCATCCTACTCGATTTTCTAACATGTGGATACCCATAAAGGCCAGGCATACGCGTGGTTGCAAACAGAATCAAGATTCGATCTAAATTCGGCTCGTAAGTGGATAGTGATCCCAATGTAAGATTTCAATCATCTTTATTTTTATTTTCAGATCTATAATCTGATTTTATCATGCATGTTGGATCCCTTTTAGGTGATATTAGATGAGATCTAGGGCATGCAATAGGTTAAAGTTTTTAGTCTATGCTTTCCACTGTGTTTTCATGAGATAAAAAAAATTTCGCATGTTGAAATCACCTAAGTCCAATAGTGGTATCTGAGCCACAGATTTTTAACATACATGAAATAGATTTAGATTTGATTTCTATTTTTTATCTGATAGTTATGATTAATAGAAATTGATCTTTTGCTGATATAAAGTTATCCGGATATAGGGTTAACCCCCTATATTGTAAAGGTTGTCATAGCACAAGATTGATCAATTTTGAAAATAGTTTTTGAAATGAATTAATCAATAACTATAGATCTAAAAATTGATATATAAGATATATCATGTTCCATATTAGATCTGAAATTAAAATGATTAAGGTTCGCATCGAACTGCTATAAGATTATACTGGTATAAGGTTTATCCCTTATACTATAAAAGTTGTCCTAGTATGATGCGAACGAGTTTTGAAAAATATTTTTAAAATATTTTAATTATTATTTTAGATCTGATTTTACATGTATGTGATATGTGCTTAGTTAGTTTTAGATCTAGAAATCATATATGTGTTACATATTTTGTAATTTTTGGTCTAAAACATCATATATGTGATATATGAGATTAGGTTTAGATCTAAAATTATTTTGAGATTATAAACCATTAATTCATGCAATGAAACATAATCTAAAAAATTATTTTTAGATTCTAAATTTTATGTTTATGTATGAGGGTATAGGTTGAACAATTAGATCTAGTGATTAGACTACAATAAGGATGATTAATTAGATTAGGTTAGAACACATTATCGATTTTGAGCAGTTGATCAAACCTAATCAACGATTGGTTAGGAATGGGTCAAAGGGTTTCAAAGTCAAGTTTAGTTGTAGTTGATCATATCGATTCATATTTTGACGTGAGTTGATTGACTTAAGATTAAATTTGGCTCAGTGGATTGAGCCCGAGTAATTAGGCTGATCTATTCAATTCTAATTAACCAATTGATGTCTAAGACAAGTCTCGATTGATAATTTTTAATTACGAGCATGCTTACCTAACCATTTTGATGGTGTCTAAGGCAAGCATCAGTAGACCCTCCCATCGATCTCACTTACTTGACCAACTTGGTCGATTAAGTTTTGAATAAAGTTGCTTAGTCATTCATGTTCATCCATGCCGACTAGGATCATCAGACATGAGATTATGCTAATCTGAATCTGATCAATCAAACATAAGATTGTGCTGACTAGATGAGATCTGAACCTAAATCTCTCTATAAATATTAAGTCCTAGGTCTTCCACCATTGTAGATGTGCAGGCATCCTACTAATGTTGATTGTTCTCAGCTGCATACAATGGTTCAGTTGCACTAGAAAGATGCAACCACCCTATTAGCATCAGATGTTACTAGATAATGATGAGGTTGGGCCCAATATTTTGGGCATGGTGAGGGACCTAATGATGGCTTTACCTATGCGTTGAATGGTGGGTCTGACTTAACTAGGGATTGGGCCAATATTACGGGCATGTTAAGGCTCCATGACTTAGAGACCAATTGATGCATCATGCTTGAGAAGCATTGGACAATAGTTGTCCACTCATCGATATACCGTAGCTTAATATTTTGAGCACGATAAAGTATGCATATATCGATGGGACCGCAATACCCACCAAGAATTCTAATCACATAGGGGTTTCCACATTTCCATGGGGGAGTGTGAGAGATCCATGAGAATAATGGGAGTCTAATTTGTTTCTTCCCTAGAATAAATTTTAAAATCAAGTACAATCATCTAAATTGAATCTTTACTCTTCATAGTTAACCATGTTAGCCTCCAACCCATTAGCCCGTATTCTCGAGTCCAACCAACTAGTTGGCCTAAACTACAAGGACTAGTTTAGAAATCTTAAAATTGTTTTAAGTTCAAAGAAGTTGGGCTCTGTGCTCGACTAGGACCCCCCCATTCTACATGACCATCCAAGGGTCCGTCAGATAGCAACACATGAAAAATGGATGGAAGATAATAATAAGGTGAAGTATTACATATTGGCTTTGTTGTCAAATGAATTGCAGAGCCAGCATGAGGATATGCCTACTTCTAAGGCCATGATGACTCACTTTCAAGAGTTGTATGGTGAGCAGAGCGCACTGCATACTTTGAAGTATCTAAAAAGCTTTATAATACTAAGATAAGCATGTTAGACTCCGATCACGTAGTATAATATGGATTTCAAAATTTTTTAACATGCATAAAAAGAGTTTTAACACTTAAAACCAGCATATCGGAACTCAAACCTTAGAATCACTTTGTAGAATCCAATCAAACCATTCAAACATGCAATAGGATAGATATTATACTTCTTAAAAAAGATAATCAGATGATAAAATAATCTTCATAAGACTCTAAAGTAAAATCCCTCCAACGGTGATCCATACAGAAGATGATCGGGTCCTTTCCAACTGAAATAGCACTGCAGCCTTTCTTCACAAGAACGCTGCCGATGTCTTTCTCCAAAAATGAATCGCACCACTACCTATTTGCCTTTGATTCTTCCACTAAAACTATGCTAAGAATCTCTTCTCAAGAGATCTCACCATTTAGAATTTGATTTTGTACTCCAACACATGAAAAAATCAAACCCTAGGTCAAGCAGCCCTCACTTGCCTTTTTCTCTCTTCTCTTCTCTCTTTCTATTTTTTTCTCTCTTCATTTACTTAATTTTTTTTAAAATTTTTTTACTTAATCTTCACTTATCCCATGCCTAAATGTTAGGATATCTGCTCCAAAATCCATAGGGGGCATCCCCTATAAATAGAAAATGAAGAGATGCATGGGCTTCCCAAGGGGTGCCAACTCTTGGTGCTCCACCTTCTCACATGAGGAAATGAATCCTCATGCAAGAATAAATGGTGTGAAGGAGTCTCAAGTATAGAAAAACTCCTTCTCTTCCACATTGATAAATATCATATATTAATGGTGTGTGAAAGAAATAAATAGAGTGAAAAACAAAGAGATGTATTAAAAGAAAGACTCTTCTTTTACCACACCCATAAATTTTAGCATTGAATTCAGGTAGGTGGCATGGAGAACCTCTTTACAAATGAAACACTTCCATGTAAAAATAAGAAACCAATTAAATATAGACCTAATCTAATTAGACTCAAATGCAACAGGTTAAGTCTAGCTCAAATACTTTGAACAAACCAAATTGAGAACTTGGATTAACACAATGTGCTAACACATCAAATTAACCCGTAGAACTTACAATAAGATCAAATAAAATTGGATCAAGATTAAAAAATTTTAAAGTGTGTGATCCATTGAATTTCAAATCTAGCCAGCAGTGGATCCAGACTCTTGACCTAACCCTAATCCGATTAGATTAGGTCAGCCCAATTGTATCAATTAATCAGAACTCTTTCTAATTAATTTTTGAATTAAACTTATCTAATTCTTGCAAATCTACAAGTCAAATTTGACATCTAGCAATGTGTCATAACTATCCGAAAGAGATGGAATTTGTTAAAAATACTAAAATTATCCTTCAGTGATAAGTTATCAAGCAATTCAATCTTTCAGCCATACAACATCCCAAACGAGCAATAGGTATAGAATCATATCAAAACCAAATACTCATCTATATATTTTTCGATCAGAAGGTGATAATTCAGTTGATGATATATTAAAAATCTCTTACTAGTTATCATCCTGCTTTGGCCAAAGATCTGAATCATCGATCTATGAGATCACATAGAATGTTTGCTCCACTTATTAGGAGTGATCGATCCCTCATTGATCACTCACTATCTCTATGCATATTTCATCATATCTAGATCACCCCACATAAGGATCAGAGAATCAAGTTAGAGAATAAACCAAAATATGGATTCATGTACACAAGATACTATGATGATCTCAGGTCTAAGGATCACTTGCACAACTTTCACCAGAAAATAACCTGCTGACATGCAAATAAAGCTCCATCAGATGTTCTCTCATAGATCAATTTAGTAAACTCATTCTCTAATGAGCACACATATTCTTGTATTAGTGTCATACAAAAGTGACTGTGAGATCAACCACCCTCTCCATTGAGCATACACAGGATATGCCAGTCTTACCGGTATCATTGATTTCCAACTCAATGAACCAACGACTGAAAATATTTTAGATCAGAACTATCGAAGATTTGGGTCTCACTGGCATGATCTCATTATGGCCCTAAAATCATTGTCCTAATCTATGGGATTCATTATAATCTTGAACAAGTATAAGATGCAACATATAATAAATCAAAGATGTCTAACTTTATTAATAAATAATATCAAATACATGAGTTTGGGAGATAAAATATAAAATAAATATTCTATCGCATCACAGATACGATTGGCTTGTAGGATATTATTCTTTCAATCTTCCACTTGTACTAAAGTCAATCACCTCTATACTTGATATCCATGTAATCTAGGTGGCTGTCAAACTGCTGCAATGATAAGACCTTAGTGAACGGGTCTACTATATTATTCTTCATGTCAACTCACTCAACGATCACATCGCATCTTTCGATTATTTCCCAAATGAGGTAGAACTGCCTTAGGATGTGCTTGGATTTATGATGAGACTTTGGTTCTCTAGCTTAAGCAACTGTTCCAGTATCGTCACAATAAAGAAGCACTGGTTATTTAATTCTAGAAATCACACCTAACTCTGAGATTAACTTCTTCATCTAGATAGCCTTCTTAGCAGTCTCACTAGCAGCTATATACTCAACTATAGTATCTAAATCAGCAATAGTTTACTATTTGAAACTTTTTCAACTCACTGCACCACCATACAAGATGAACACATACCTAGATATGAATTTGCTATCATCCAGATCAGATTGAAAACTAAAATTAGTAAAGCCTTCCAGGCTCAAATCAGATCCACCATATATAAGAAAAATATCTCTAATCCTTCTCAAGTACTTGAGAATATTTTTCACAGCTTTCCAATGATCCTCCTCTGGATCTGTCTGAAATCTACTTACAATGCACAAAGCATAGCCACATCAGGCTTGGTACACAGCATAGCAAATATAATCGATCCTACAGTCGAAGCATAAGGAATAGAACTCATTCTATTTCTCTTTTTAGGTGTCTTAAGAGACATCTTCTTAGAGAGTTGTATGCCATGACTCATAGATAAGTAATCTTTTTTACTTCTTTCCATGTTGAACCTCTTCAAACAAGATTTATGTATCTAGACTGGGATAAGCCAAGTATCTTTTTTGATCTATCCCTATAGATTTTTATACCAAATATATAGGATGCTTCACCGAAGTCATTCATGAAAAACTTTTAAGATAGCCATGTTTCGATCGATTGCATCATAGGGATGTCATTCCCAATGAACAGTATGTCATCCACATACATGACTAAGAAAATAATGGCACTCCAATTAATCTTCTTATATACACATGGTTCATCCATATTTTTGATAAAGTTAAAAGATTTAACTATCCTATCAAAATAGATGTTCTAACTTCTCGATGCCTGCTTTAATCCATAAATAGATTTTTTTAGCTTGTATACTTGATTTGTCCTCCCACTGAAAATAAATCCCTCTGACTGAGTCATATAGATTTTTTTCTCAAAATTTTTATTGAGAAAAGCAGTCTTGATATCCATCTGTCAGATCTCATAGTCATGATATGCAGCTATAGCAAGCATAATCCAAATAAACTTGAGCATGGCTATAGGCAAAAAGGTTTCTTCATAGTCAACACCTTGCCTTTATATGAAACTTTTTGCCACTAGTCTGGCCTTATAGGTCTCTACCTGGCCATCTACTTCAATCTTTTTCTTGAAGACCTATTTACAGTCTATTAGTGTCATACCCTCAAGCGCATCAGCCAAAGTCTAAACTTGGTTGACGTACATGGAGTCCATTTCGGATTTCATGGCCTCAAGTCATCTGTCAGAGTCACTACTTATGACTACTTCCAAATAGATCATGAGATCATCATTCTTAAGGATTTTTGATGAGTTGTCATTCTCAATGACAAACCCATATCTGAGTGGTACATTACGTACTCTATCTGATCTTCGGAGAGGAGGTGTGTATTGTGGCTATGCCTCAATAATGGGTACATCAAGTTAAGGATCAATTTGTGGACTCTCCACATATTGCTTCTGGATAGACTGTAGGTCTTGAACTTCCTCAAGTTCAACTATCCTCCCACTATCCCCTTCTTGGATAAACTATTTCTCCAAAAAAGTGGCATGCCTACAAACAAATATTTTTTCTTGAGTAGGATGGTAGAAGTAGTATCCTATACTCTCCTTAGGATAACCTACAAACCTGTATTTATCCGACCTAACACTTAGCTTATGTCCTTCAGTATTCTTGATATAAGCAAGATAGTCCCAAATCTTAAAATACTTAAGATTATGCTTCCTACCTCTCTATATCTCATATGGAGTACTAGGCATAAATTTATAAGGTATCCTCTTTAAAATATGTATGGCAGTCTCTAGGGCATGACCCCAAAAAGAGATCGAAAGATCTATGAAGTACATCATGGACCGCACCATATCTAATAAGGTATGCTTCCTCTTTTTCATAGTACCATTTAATTATGGAGTGTAGGGAGGAGTTCATTGAGAGAGAATTTTATATTCTTTTAAATGATCAAAAAACTCATTAATTAAGTATTCGCCTCCTTGATTAGATCAAAGAGTCTTGATACTCTTACTAGTTTGTTTCTCAACTATTCTTTGGTACTCCTTAAACTTATCAAAGGCTTTGGATTTGTATTTCATTAAATACATATATCCAAATCTAGATAAATCATCAGTAAATATAATATAGTAGGAGTATCCACCTCTGGTCTGAGTCGACATTGGACCATAAACATAAATTTTTACTAGGCCTAAAATGTCACTCATCCTATCTCTATGTCCAGTAAATGGAGTCATGGTCATCTTACCCAGGAGACAATATTCACAAGTTTCATATGATTCAAAATTATAAGAATCAAAAATTTTTTTTTTGTATAACTTGTTAATCCTTGACTCATTGATATGATCAAGTCGGTAGTGTCAAAGGTATATGACATTCACATCTTCTCTCTTTCTTTTCTTCATTTGATTAATATGAAGAATATTATCATTAAGTGACAAGAATAAAATACTATTATTAATAAAAATATTTCCATAATATTTATTAGAAAAATAAATAGAGCAACTATTATCCTTTCTTCTTATTTTAAAATCTTGTTCCAGTAATATAGGTATAGAACTAATATTTCTAACAATGTTAAGGGCATAATAACAATCCTTCAATTTCAAAACTTTGTCTGAAGATAACTTCAACAGCTTGATTCCTCTGACTTCAGCTTGAATGGACTCTCCACTAATGCCGAACAGTATGAAGTTACCTTCATTCAGACTCCTTATATCCGGCAGACTCTGTAATGATTTGCAAAGATGTGAACCACAGGCGATATTCAATATCCAAGAATCTGAAGTTGAAGTACCTAATGATAAGTTTGTTTATATCATATACAAATCTTTAGCAATATTTACTTTCTTATACTTCAAACTTGTAAGATAGTCCTTCCAGTTCCTCTTCCAGTATCCTTCTTTGCCATACTGATAATAAGTACCTTTGACGGAGACTTTCTTCGACTTTTTCTTAGAGATGCTAGCCTTAGGATTCAACTTTTTCTTAGAACCCTTCTTCCCTTTCTTCTTGGAGATCTTATCCACAAGAAGAACTGAAGTCTTTGCACTCTTGAAATGGCTCTCTACTGTCTTCAACATATTGAGCAGCTCAGACAGGCTGGAGTTTAGTTTGTTCATATGACAGTTTATGACAAATTGTGAGAAAGAATAAGAAAGTGATCGTAGGATTGATCCTGACTAAGCTCACTATCCATTACAAAACCCAACTATCCCAAACGAGCGATCAGATCAATCATCTTCAGGATGAGTCTACACAGACATGCTTTCACTCATCTTGGCATGAAATAACTGCTTAGATATCTCATATCTAGTGGTCCAACTTTATTCTCCATATAACTCTTTTAGATTAAGGAGTATGGAGGGAACATCCATGCCTTCATGTTGCCTCTAAAGCTCATTGCTCATAGAAGCAAGCATGACATATTTGACAGTCACACTGTCATCTTGCCATATCTTGTATGCAGCCTTTTCCTCCTCAGTTGCATCTTCACCAATCATATCGAGTGCAGGGGTATCCAAATATAGGGAATTTTTTTTTGTATGAGAATAATTCTCAGGTTTCTCAATCAGTCCACATAATTGAGTCTGATTAACAAGTTGGCATAAAGTATGCCATGTAGTGAAAGTGAGGATGCCATTATACAAATTAATCTATAATAACAAAGAACCAATATAAGCAGACAACTCATGATGATATGCACAACTAGATTAGATCTTTTATCTAATTATTATTTCTATTATTTTATCGAATACTATATCCCTCTCCTATGATAAACGAGAAACCCTATTGATTTTCTTAGTGGGGTTGAGATTCTAATTCCTCACAAAAGGTCTTGTGGTTACACAATAAATTTTCATGAGTTCAAAAGTAGAAAACTTCTTTCTAATTGTATCTCATGCAACTCTCAACATCTTTCTGTCTTTAAAACATTCATAGCCTTATGGTTGCACAATAAACTATAATATTTTAATCAAGTTTGTCCCTTCATTTTTGTACAGTTATATCTGAATAATACTGCTTTTGTGGCTGCATGATAAAGCAACATATCCAAAATGCTGTAAGCATCAAATATGCACTAAGACAACCCTATATCAATCTCCATAATAAGCTTTGTGGTTGCACAATAAACTCATTATAGTTCTTGACATGATATTGGCTTAACATGAAGGAAGGCGCATATAGTGTCAACATTACTAAGCAATCCAAACTCGAAACTCAATAGACTAAATTGGCCAGATAAGTAGGCAGGAGGCTCTCCGATGCTTTTCTTAGACACCAACAACTTGACCAGATAAGAAAATGGATCTAATTAAATAACCACCTTTAACATTTTTCTAGATATCAACTAATCAATAAATCCGACATTTGATTAGCAAGTGAATCCTGATACTACAACTTAATATAATTTTTAATGAAAATTTTAAAATAGTCTCTAATACATTCTAACACTTACATCATATATAATATATATATAAAAATAATGAAAATAATTTTTATGCACCATATCATGCTATATAACATGCTATTCAAGTTGCAATATCATTCATATAACTATGCCAAAAATTATGATTGCTAGAATTTTGCAAGGGTGTACTTTGGTTCAACACTTGAGCCAATACCATTTGACTATGATCTAGACTCAATCTTTTGGTCCAATTCATATGTCAAATTTGACTTAAGTCAACAAATTGAATCAACATCCAAACTCTACTCATATTAGGCTTGACCAAGTCAATAATAGGCTAGAAACAACACACCCTAACAAAATTGATTCAAACATCAACCTATCATGAATAATAAAATTTTTAAATTATGATAAATTTAAAATTTAACAACTAAATTTTAAAGTCATACTTGAAACATGATCAAAAAATAATTTTTTATTTTAACATCGATGCAAGAAATTGATAGAATATTTTGGCATCATATGAATCAGATCACATCCATACTACAATAATAGCACCTGTTTGATTGAATCTAACAAAGGTAGCTCTGATACCACAGTTGGATTTTGATCATGCAACAAAATATAGATTTTAAAATTTTTTAATATACATAAAAAGAGTTTTAACACTTAAAACCAGCATACCGGAACTCAAACCCTAAAATCACATTGTAGACTCCAATCAAACTATTCAAGCATGCAGTAAGATAGAAATTATACTTCCTAAAGAAGATGATCAGATAGCAAAATGATCTCCACAAATCTCCAAAGTAGAAGCCCTCCAATGGTGATCCACACAAAAAATGATCAAGGTCCTTCCCAATTGAAATAGTGCTGCAGCCTTTCTTCACAAGAATGCTGTCGATGTCCTTCTCCAAGAATGAATCACAGTACTACCTATTTGTCTTTGATTCCTCTACTAGGATCACATCAAGAACCTCTTCTTAAGAGATCTCATCATCTAGAGTTTGATTTTGTACTCCAACATATGAAAAAATCAAACCCTAGGTCAAGCAGCCATCACTTACCTTTTTCTCTCTTCTTCTCTCTCTTTCCATTTTTTTCTCTCTTCTTTTACTTTATTTTTTTTCAAAATCTTTTTACTTAATCCTCACTTATCCCACACCCAAATGTTAGGATATCTACTCTAAAATCTATAGAGGGCATCCCCTATAAATAGAAAATGCAAAGGTGCATAGGTCTCCCAAGGGGCGCCAACTCTTGGTGCTCCACCTTCTCACATGAGAAAATGAATCCTCATACAAGAATAAATGGTGTGGAGAGTCCCAAGTATAGAAAAACTCTTCCTCTTCCACACCCATAAATATCATTTGTTAATGATGTGTGAAAGAAATAAATGGAGTGGGAAATAATGAGATATATTAAAAGAAAGTCTCTTCTTTTACCACACCCATAAATTTTGGCATTGAATTTAGGTGCGTGACATGGAGAATCTCTTTCACACATAAAATACTTTCATGTAAAGGTAAAAAACTAATTAAATATAGATCTAATCTAATTAGGTTCAAGACAACAGGTTAAGTCTAGCTCAAACACTTTGAACTAATCAAATTGAGAATTTGCGTTAACACAATATACTAGCATACCAAATTAACCCTTAGAACTTATAATAAGTTCAAATAGAATTAGACTAAGATTAAATCCCAAAGTGTGACCCATTGGATTCCAAATCTTGCCAGCAGTGGATCCAGGCTCTTGACTTAATCCTAATCCGATTAGATTACGTCAGTTCAATTGTACCAATTAATCATAATTTTTTTTAATTAATTTTTAAATTAAACTCTTTTAATTCTTATAAGTCTACAAGTTAAGATTGACATCTAGCAATGTGTCATGACTATCTGAAAGAGATAAAATTTAATAAAAATATCAAAATTATCCTTCAGTGATAAGTTATCGTACAATTCAATCCTTCAGTCATACAACATCCCAGATGAGCAATGGATATGGAATCATGTCAAAATCAAATGCTCATCTATATGTATCTTGATCAAAAGGTGATGATTCAGTTGATGATAATTAAAAATTTTTTTCTAATTATCATCCTACTTTGATCAAAAAATTTTTGAATCATCGATCTATGAGATCATATAGGATATTCGCTCCCCTTATTAGGAGTGATCGATCTCTTATTGACCACTCACAACCTCTATGCATATTTTATTATATTCAGAATATCCCACATAAGGATCAGAGAACCAAACTAAGGAATGAACCAAAATATGGATTCATGTACACAAAGTACCATGGTGATCTCAGATCTAAGGATCACTTACATAACTCCAATCAGAGAATAATCTGCTGACATATAAATAAGACTCCATCAGATGTTCTCTCGTAGGTTAATTCAGTGAACTCATTCTCTAATGAGCACCCACATCCTTGTATTAGTATCACACATAAGTGGTTGAGAGATCAACCACCCTCTCCATCAAGTATACATAGGATGTATCTGTCTTATCGGTATTATTGATCTCTGACTCAATGAACTAACGATTGAAAATATTTTAGATCTGAGCTATCAAGGATTTAGATCTCACTGATATGATCTCATCATGGTCCTAAAATCATTATCCTAATCTATAGAGTTTATTATAATTTTAAATAATTATAAGATGCAGCATATAATAAATCAAAGATGCCTAACTTTATTAATAAATAATGTCAAATACATGAGTTTGAAAGATAAAATATAAAAAAATACTCCATCGCATCACATATGCGATTGGCTTATAGGACATTATTCTTTCAATCTCTCACTTGCACTAAAGCCAATCATTTCTATACTTGATGCCCATGTAATCTAGATGGCGGTCAAACTGCTGCAATGACAAGGCTTTAGTGAACGGATCCACTATATTATTTTTGGTGTCAATCCACTCAATGATCACATTGCATCTTTCGACTATGTTCCAAGTGAGATAGAACCGCCTTTGGATGTACTTGGATTTATGATGAGACTTTGGTTCTTTAACTTGAGCAGCTGCCTCAGTATTGTCATAATAAAGAGGTACTAGTTATTCAATTTTAGAAATCACACCCAACTCTAAGATGAACTTTTTCATCCAGATGGCCTCCTTAGTAGCCTCACTAGCAGCTATATACTCGACCTCAGGGACTGAGTCAGTAACAGTTTGCTGTTTAAAATTTTTCAACTCATTGCACCACTATACAGGGTGAACACATATCCATATATGGATTTGCTATCATCCAGATCAGATTGAAAATTAGAATCAATAAAGTCTTTCAGTTTCAAATCAGATCCACCATATATAAGAAAAACATCTCTAATCCTTCTCAAGCATTTGAAAATATTTTTCACAGCTTTTTAATGATCCTCCTATGGATCTGTCTGAAATCTATTTACAATGCCCAAAGTATAAGTCACATCAGGCCTGATACACAGCATAGCATACATAATAGATCCTACAGCCGAAGCATAAGAAATAGAACTCATTCTATTTCTCTCTTCAGGTGTCTTAGGAGACATCTTCTTAGAGATTTGTATGCCATAACTCATGGGTAAGTAACCTTTTTTACTTCCCTCCATGTTGAACCTCTTCAACACAAAATCTATATACCTAGACTGGGATGAGCCAAGCATCTTTTTTGATCTATCCCTATCGATCTTTATACAAGTATATAGGATGCTTCACCCAAGTCTTTCATATAAACTTTTGAGATAGCCATATTTTGATCGATTGCAACATAAAGATGTCATTCCCAATGAGCAGTATGTCATCCACATACAAGATCAAAAAAATAATGATACTCCCACTAGTCTTCTTATACACACATAGTTCATTCATATTTTTGATAAAGCCAAAAGATTTGACTATCTCATCAAAATGGATGTTCCAACTCCTCGATGCCTGCTTTAATTTATAAATAATTTTTTTTAGCTTGCATACTTGATTTGCCCTCTTACTGGAAATAAATCCTTCTGGTTGAGTCATATAGACTTCTTACTCAAGATTTTCATTGAGAAAAGTACTCTTGACATCCATTTGCTAGATCTTATAGTCATGATCTGTAGCTATAGCAAACATAATCTGAATAGATTGAAACATGACGACAGGCAAAAAAGTTTTTTCAAAGTCAACACCTTGCCTTTGTCTAAATTTTTTTATCACTAGCCTAACCTTATAGGTCTCAACCCAGCCATCTGCTCCAATCTTCTTCTTAAAGACCCATTTGCAACCTATTAGGGTCACACCCTTAGGTGCATCAATCAAAGTCCAAACTTGATTGACATACATGGAGTCCATTTCAAATTTTATGACCTCAAGCCATCTGTCGGAGTCACTACTTATGACTGCTTTCGAATAGGTCGTGGGATCATCATTTTCAATGATATGTGATGAGTTGTCATTCTTAATAACAAATCCATATCTGAGTAGTACATTATGCACTCTACCTGATCTTCGGAGAGGAGGTATGTGTTGTGGTAGTGCTTCAATAAATGGCACATTAGGTTGAGGATCAACTTGTGGACTCTCCACATGTTACTTTTAGATAGACCGTAGGTCTTGAACTTCCTCAAGTTCAACTATCCTCCCACTACCCCCTTCTTGGATAAATGCTTTCTTCAAGAAAGTGGCATACCTACTAACAAACTCCTTTTGTAGAGTAGAATGATAGAAGTGGCATCCTATACTCTCCTTAGGATAACCTACAAACATATATTTATCCGACCTAGCACTTAGCTTATGTCCTTCAGTATTTTTGACATAAGCAGGATCATCCCAAATCTTAAGATACTTAAGATTAGGCTTTCTACCTCTCCATATCTCATATGGAGTACTAGGCATAGATTTATAAGATATCCTATTTAAAATATATGTGGTAGTCTCTAGGGCATGACTCCAGAAAGAGATCCAAAGATCTGTGAAGTACATTATGGACCGCACCATATCTAATAAGATGCGATTTCTCCTTTCCATAATACCATTTAATTATGGAGTATAGTGAGGAGTCTATTAAGAGAGAATTTTATTTTTTTTTAAATGATTAAGAAACTCACTAATTAAGTATTTGTCTCCTCAATCAGATCGAAGAGCCTTAATACTCTTATCAGTTTATTTCTCAACCATTCTTTGATACTCCTTAAACTTATCAAAGACTTCAAATTTAAATTTCATTAAATAAACATATCCAAATCTAGATAAATCATCAATAAATATAATGAAGTAGGAGTATCCATCTCTAGTTTGACTCGACATTGGACCATAAATATTAGTATGTACTAGGCTCAAAATATCATTCGTCCTATCTCCATGTCCAGTAAATGGAGTTTTGATCATCTTACCTATGAGACAAGAGATTTACAAGTTCCATATGATTCAAAATCATAAGGATCAAAAAATTTTTTTTTGTATAACTTATTAATCCTTGACTCATTGATATGATCAAGTCAGCAGTGCCAAAGGTATGTGACATTCACATCTTCTCTCTTCCTTTTCTTCATTTGATTAACATGAAGAACATTATCATTAAGTGACAAGAATAAAAGACCATTATCAATAAAAGTATTTTCATAATATTTATTAAAAAAATAAATAGAGTAACTATTGTCCTTTCTTCTTATTTCAAAATCTTGTTCCAGTAACATAGGTATAGAAATAATATTTCTAACAATGTTAGGGACATAATAACAGTCCTTCAATTCTAAAACTTTGCATAAAGGCAACTTCAACAGCTTAGTTCCTACGACTTCGGCCTAGATGGACTCTCCACTAGCATCGAACAGTACGAAGTCACCTTCATTCAGGCTCTTTATATCTTACAGACCCTACAACGATTTACAAAGATGTGAACCACGGGCAGTATCCAATATCCAAGAATCTGAAATTGAAGTACTTAATGATAAGTTTGGTTGTATCATATGCAAATCTTTAGCAACGTTTGCTTTCTTGTGCTTCAAACTTGCAAGATAGTCTTTACAGTTCTTCTTCCAGTGCCTTTCTTTGTCTTTCTTTGTCATATTGATAACAGGTATCCTTGACAGAGACCTTTTACGCCTTCTTCTTGGAGATGCTAGCCTTAGGATTTAACTTTTTCTTAGATCCCTTCTTGCCTTTCTTCTTCAAAATCTTATTTATAAAAAGAACTGGATCCTTTTCACCCTTAAAATGGTTCTCTGCTATCTTCAACATATTGAGCATCTCAGACAGGCTAGAGTTCACTTTGTTCATATGATAGTTTATGACAAACTATGAGAAGAAATCAGAGAGTGATTGTTGGATCAAATCTTGACTAAGCTCACCATCCATTGCAAAATCTAACTATTCCAGATGAGTGATCAGATCAATCATCTTCATAAAATGAGTCTGCACAGATGTGCTTTCACTCATCTTGGTACTGAACAACTGCTTAGATATCTTATATTAGTAGTCTGATATTGTTCTCCATATAATTTCTTTAGATTAAAGAATATGAAAGAAATATCTATGCCTTCATGTTGCCTCTGAAGCTCATTGCTCATAGAGACAAGCATGACATATTTGACAGTCACACTGTCATCTTGCCACATCTTGTATGTGATCATTTCCTTCTCAGTTGCATCTTCACTGATCATATCGAGTGCAGGGGGATCCAAAATATAGGAGACTTTCTTTTGTGTGAGCATAATTCTCAGGTTTCTCAACCAGTCTACATAATTGAGTTCAGTCAACATGTTGGCATTAAGTATGCCATGTAGTGAAAGTGAGGATGCCATTATGTAGATTAATCTACAATAATAAGGAACCATTATAAGAGGACAACTCGTGATGACATACACAACTAGATTTGGTCTTTTATCTAATTGTTACTCCCACTATTTTATTGAATATCATAGCCCTCTTCTATGATAAATGAGAAGTCTTATTGGTTTTCTTAGTGGGGTTGAGATCCTAATTCCTCACAAAAGATCTTATGGTTGCACAACAAACCTTCATGAGTTTAAAGGTAGGAAATTCTTTTCCAATTGCATCTCATGCAACTCTCAGCATCTTTCTACCTCTAAAATATTCATAGCCTTGTGGTTGCACAACAAACTATAATATTTTAGTTAAGTTAGACCCTTCATTTTCATACAGTCATATCTGAATGATGTTGCCCTTGTGGTTGCATAACAAAATAACATATCCAAAATACTGTAAGCATCAAATATGCACTAACACAACCTCACATCAATCTCCATAATAAGCCTTGTGATTGCACAATAAACTTACTATAGTTATTGATATGATATTAGCTTATCATGGAGGAAGGCACATGTAGTGTCTACGTCACTAAGCAATCCAAACTCAAAACTCAATAGACCAGATTGACCAGATAAATAGGTGGGAGGCTCCCTGATACTTTTCTTAGACACCAACAACTTGGCCAAATAAGCAAACAGATCTAATTAAATAACCATCTTTAACACTTTTTTAGGCACCAACTGATCAATGAATCCGACATTCGGTTAGCAAGTGAATCCCGACACTACAACTTAATATAATTTTTAATGGAGGTTTTAAATTAGTCTCTAACATATCCTAACACTTACATCATATGTAATATACATAAAAAAAGAATGAAAATAATTTTCATGTATCATATCATGCTATATAACATGCTATTCAAGTTGTAATATCATTTATATAATTATGCCAAAAATTATGATTACTAGAATCATGCAAGGGTGTACTTTGGTTCAACACTTGAGCCAATACCATTTAACTATGATTTGGACTCAACTCTTTGATCCAATTCATATGTCAAATTTAACTTGAGTCAACAAATTAAATCAACATCTAAACCCTAATCATATTAGGCTTGACCAAGTCAATAATGGGCTAGAAACAATACACCCTAATAAAATCAATTCAAACATCAATATACCATGAATCGTAAAATTTTAAATTATGATAAATTTAAAATTTTACAACTAAATTTTAAGGTCATACTGGAATCATGGTCAAAAAATAATTTTTGATTTTAAGATTGGTGCAAAAAATTGATAGAATATTTCGGCATCATATGAATCAGATCACATCTATACTACAACAATAGCACTTGTTTGATTGAATCTAACAAGGATGGCTCTGATACCACTATTAGATTTCAGTCATATAGTGAAATATATATTTTAAAATTTTTTAACATGCATAAAAAGGAGTTTTAACACTTAAAACCAGCATACCAGAACTCAAACTATAAAATCACCTTGTAGACTCCAATCAAACCATTCAAGCATGCAATAGGATAGACATTATACTTCCTAAAGAAGATGATCAGATGGAAAAATGATCTTCATAAGGTTTCAAAGTAGAAGCCCTCCAATGGTGATCCACACAAGAAATGATCAAGGTCCTTCTCAATTGAAATAGTACTGCAGCCTTTCTTTACAATAATACTGCCAATGTCCTTCTCCAGGAATAAATTATATCACTATCTATTTGCCTTTTATTCCTCTACTAGGACCATGTCAAGAACCTCTTCTCAAGAGAGCTTACTACCTCAAGTTTGGTTTTATACTCCAACACATGAAAAAATCAAACCCTAGATCAAGCAGCCCTCACTTGCCTTTTTCTCTCTTCTTCTCTTTCTTTCTATTTTTCTCTCTCTTCTTTTACTTAATTTTTTCCAAAATGTTTTTGCTTAATCCTCACTTATCTCACACCCAAATGCCAGAATATCTACTCTAAAATTCATAGGGGGCATCCCCTATAAATAGAAAATGAAGAGGTGCATGGGTCTCCTAAGGGGCACCATTCTTGGTGCTCCACCTTCTCACATGGGGAATTGAATCCTCATGCAAGAATAAATGGTGTAAAGGAGTCTCAAGTGTAGAAAAAACTCTTCCTCTTCTACACCTATAAATATCATATATTAATGATATGTGAAAGAAATAAATGGACTGAAAAACAAAGAGATGTATTAAAAGAAAGACTCTTCTTTTACCACACCCATAAATTTTGGCATTGAATTGAGGTGGGTGGCATGGAGAACCTCTTTGACATATGAAACACTTACATATAAAGGCAAAAAATCAATTAAATATGGACCTAATCTAATTAGGTTCAAGACAACAGGTTAAGTCTAGCTCAAACACTTTGAACTAACCAAATTGAAAACTTGAGTTAACACAATGTATTAGCATATCAAATTATCCTTAGAACTTATAATAAGTTTAAATAAAATTAGATCAAGATCAATTTTCAAAGTGTATAACCCATTGGGTTTTAAATCTAACCAGTAGTGGACCCACAAGTCTGATTGACGTCTTGCAATGTGTTATGACTATCTGAAAGAGATGAAATTTAGTAAAAATATTAAAATTATCATTCAATGATAAGTTACCATGTAATTCAATCCTTCAGTCATACAACATCCCAGATGAGCAATGGATATAAAATTATGTCAAAATTTAATGCTCATCTTGTTGGAAATAGTATCCCAAAGCCAATCGTCAGCCTGTTGACGGTTGTGCTACTTTTGTATTAGTATATAAATTATAAATAAATAAAAATTATTTTAATATTTTTCATCACAAATTGTTTCATCTTCTAATGAACTCCTGTGTTGTGGTGAAGTCTTTAGGACTATTTAGACTCGACAAAGGAGGATTTGTCGTTTAGTCCTTAAACTTGTTCACGACCAAATGATACGTTGTTACCAAGGACGACAATATTTATCAAGCATAGGTCATTGTGTGCCATATAGGTTGGTTGTCCTCTTAATCAAGGAGTGTAGAGACACTGGTATGGCATACAGGTGAGATATAAGGGTACATCTGCACTGAACGTGATCGATTACGGAGCTATTTCTGCTGTCAAGATTTACTCTGATGGGATATGGGTATAACTATCCCTTTGAGCTGAGACTGCCACGGTGACTTGTAAGCAACTCATTGCACTTAGGCACTGGACTACCTGAATTTCTAATTCAGTGACGGAAGGCTGCTGGGTGTAGTCAAGTACTTGACTTGCCGGTGCGTGTGTCAAGATGGGATTGACCACTCCAGTTCAGAAGCTATGTACAGTCATGTTTCAATTTAGCAAAATTTTGGCCAGGGTAGTCTTAGTGAGGAGTCACAAGATTGATTGAGTTGAGCACGACTCGGATGATCTAATCAGGGTTGACAGTTTAACCCTAAGTCATCCTATACACAGGGGTCAAAAGGGATGAATTATGCAGTAACCATATTCATGTAGGTTCTGAGTGTTATGATTGTGACTATTCGACCTATCCAGATGTCGGGTACCATTGCTAGATGGTCACTTCAATTAGTACAGGAATTGGTTCCTGTGCTACCGGCTTAAGTTCGAACCTGCGGGATCACACACATTAGAGGTTCTTATCTGATCTGATGGCTGATGAAGAGTCTTAATAGTTGTAGACTATGAGTCCTACGTGTCTGAGACTCGATGATCAAGAATCAGGATTCTCTAATCACAAATCTCACACATTTTGGGTACCGGGATCAAGAGTCCCACTGGTTGGGACTTTTCGATCAAGATTTCATATTAATGGACTTTGATACCCGATTGCCCATTGGATTTGGACTCAATATTTATGAGAGATTTAATTAGTAATTTGATCACTAATTAACTCAATTTAATTGAATAATTATTTTTGGATCAAGTCTAATTGAATTGGGTTCAATTGGATTTGACCCGATTATGTTAAGTGTTGATCTAATCGTCAAGATGGTTTGGTCCCTGATTTGATCAGGATTTGGGCTTAGTCAATTCATGATTTGATTATGATTTTATTGATCCTAATTAAGCCTAATTAAATTAGGTTTAATTTAGTCTAATTGTGCTTAAGCTATTTTGATTAGGTTGGTTCAATTAAGATCAAACCATCATTTGAATTTAACTCCCTGCACCATCTCACATATCTGCGCCCATTTGAATTCACGAGAAGGAACTTCTCGTGAATTTTTTCTCATGCAAAGGCCTTCCCACGCCCCACTTTTGTGTGCCTTGTGGGTGGATAAGGATGATTGGTTGGTCATTCAAATTCAAAAGAAAGTTTGAATTTGAATGAGCAACCAATCCTTGTGCCATATCCTTATCTTCTTTAGCGCCCCATATTTTACATGAGAAAATGTTTCTCATGAAAACACTCTACGCACAAATGAAGCCACACCCCTTCTCTTCTCACACCCAAGTGGATAAGGATGAGTTGGTTTGCATTTGAATTCAAATTTGATTTGAATTCAAATGTGCAACCACTTATCTTTATCCTCTCACGCGAATAAGACACGTTCGATGTTGTTTTAAAAAGAGGAGAAAGGTGCGGCGTGCATAGAAAAATTTTGAGAAAGAAAGTGAGGTGTGAGGAACTCTTGTGCGTGAGTAAAAAGTCTAAAACTTTCGAGAGAAAAAGAAAGAAAAGAAAGAAAATTGGGTGCAGGGTTTTTCAATGGGTTCCCTAGGGTTTCAGCCTGGGGTTCGGGAAGTGAGTTAGTGAGCTACGAGTGTCGTGAGCCCACCAAATTTAAGGGAGAGTATCTTCTACCTCTCAAGCATATTTGCTGATGATCTAGAGCATCCATGGAATGGACAAACATCGATCGAAGAAGTTCGATCAGCATCAGCCGTCGAAAGGGCTCTACAACGAGCTAGCACTCGTGAGGAGCCGATCAGACCGAGAGCCTCGTGTGGACGATCCACAGAGGCTAGATGCACTGTGTGGCTGTATTGCAGTGATTAGAGCCTCCCGACGATGATCAAATTATGGTGATCAACTATCCGGACAAAGGTATTATGTTCTAAACAGAGAACAGTAAATTATTTACTGTTCAAATTTGAATTTTAAATTTAAATGCATACATGTTATATATCATATTTAGATCCTAGTATAGGATAAATACATATTAATTAATTAGATTAATTAATTATTTTCACTATAAAATAGTGTTGCTCCTTGGATTGATTTTGATGATTACAAAGCATTTGAAGGGGTACTAATGATTTTCGCTTGAAAAAGACTTATTGCTTTTCAGGGGCAAAATCATAATTTTATCAAACCCTGATTTGAAAGCATCAAGTGATAGAACAAAAGATTTGTGATCCATTGGCAAAAATTTTATTATTTTTGAACTTGTATTTTGAAAGATTTTCATATTTGAAAAATATGAGTCGACCCATGAGTCGACTCATGGCACATGAGCTGTTTGGCACGCGATTTTTTTTTGACTGGCACAGACTTGGCACACCCTGTGAGTCGACCCATGAGTCAACCCCCAAGGCATGAGTCAACCCATGAGTCGACCTCTGCTGTTTTTAGGCCAATTTTACAGAACCTTGCTTCTCTTTTGAAATTCTGTTGTTTTTCCACAGAGGTCGACCCATGAGTCGACCCATGAGCATGAGTCGACCCATGAGTCGACCCCTGTGACGGGAATGTTCCGCAACGGCTAGTTTTTAACCCATTTTAAGTACTTTTAATGCTCATTTAATGTGGTCTAACGGCTCTATTTCAGCCCAAATTATTCTCCACCATTCCTTAAAGCTATAAAAGGGACAAAAAGGTGGGAATCATCAAGTAGAATTAAGAAGAGATATTTTCAACAAGAAGATTTCAAGCAAACTTTTCAGTCCTAAGCAAGAGCTCACTCAAAGCATTCAAGAAGTTTTTAATTCAAGCTCACCAACTCCTCAAGTGCACATTCAAGTCTCCAACCACCTTGAGGAAATCGAAAAGAGCTTCTTCTCTTTCAATAAAGTGTATTTAAAGTCTCATTCACTCATTAAAGGAGCTTCTTTTGTATTTACTGTGCTATTGATTGTTATACTCTATTTAAGCTATTGTTTTTGTTTTGGAAGGGTTCCAAAACAAGGGAAGGTTGATCCGAACTTTGAATCGGAGTGTATTGGGTTGGTTTGTACCCGAAAAATAAGTGGACTAGCTTGGGATAGCTAAAGTTGGAGTTTTCGATGTTTGTATTCAGGTTGAATACAAGTTAGTGGATTGAAATTCTCAAGTAGGAGCTTGGGGAGTGGATGTAGGTGCAAGGTTGGCACCGAACCACTATAAATCTTTTTGTTTATGTTGTACCTAATTGCTCTTCTCTAGAACTTCTTCACTCTCTTATATTCTTGTTTTTAATCATTAGCCTTGAATCAACTATACTCTTCTTATATATTTAGCTATTGTTAAACATTTTTCATAAGACATAAGTTAAGTTTAAAATTTTTAGAAATCCAATTCACCCCCCTCTCTTGGGTTGCATAGCTAGGCAACAAGTGGTATCAGAGCCCGATGCTCTAACCCTACTTTGATCTAACCAATCAAAGAGCCAAAGATCTATGGCAACTCAAGTCGGCACTTCTCTAGTCGAGGGGCAGTCCACTAACCGACCTCCACTTTTCAATGGGTCCAATTACACCTATTGGAAAGCTCGGATGAAAATCTTTATTCAAACACTCGACTATGATATGTGGAGTATCATAGTGAACGACCCTCACACACCCACTAAAATTATTGATGGTGTGGAATCAGCCAAATCCGAAAAAGAGTGGGATGAGTTTGATAAAAAAATGGCCCAATTAAATGCTAAAGCTATGAATATTCTATATTGTGCTCTTGATGCTAACGAATTTAATCGCATTTCAACTTGCTTGTCTGCTAAAGAAATATAGGATAGGTTAGAAGTAACCCATGAAGGAACCAATCAAGTAAAGGAGTCCAAAATTAACATGCTCGTGCATAAATATGAATTATTTAAAATGGAGCATGATGAGTCCATAACTGAAATGTTTACTCACTTTACTGATATTATAAATGGTTTAAAGAGTCTTGGTAAGTCCTATTCTAACAGTGAGCTTGTAAGAAAGATTCTCAGATCCTTACCAAGAACTTGAAAAGCCAAAGTGACCGCCATCTAAGAAGCCAAGGACTTGAACATTCTACCCTTGGAAGAGCTTCTTGGATCATTGATGACACATGAGCTGAGCATGAAACAACATCAAGAGGAAGAAGTCAAAAAGAAGAGAACAATCACCCTCAAATCCACAGCTCCACCAGATGAAGAAACTGATGACACCGAAAATGAAGAGCAGGATGAAGAGATGGCACTCATTACCTAAAGGTTCAAGTAGTTTTTGAGAAAAAAGAAACAAGGGATGAGGAAGAGTTCATTCACAAAAAAGGAACAAAGCAAAGAAAAGGATAAAGACCAACTCCTCATCTGCTATGAATGCAAAAAATTGGGACACTTCAAGTCCGAATGCCCACAACTGAAGAAGGGTCCCAAGAAGTACAAGAAGAAGATCATGATGGCCACTTGGAGTGGGAGTGATGACTCAAGCTCCGAAGAGGAAGACTCGACTGAACAAACCAACCTGTACCTTATGGCACATGAAAATGAGGTAATTTTCGAAACTCCTAGTGACTTTACATTTGAAGAACTACATGAAGCATTTTGTGATTTAATTGATGAACTAAAGAAACTAGGGATAAAGAATAAAGATCTAAAATCAAAAAATCAATCTTTACTGAAACAAAATGAAAGCACTTCAATTGAAAAATCCACCCTGCTTCAAGAAAATCAAAGTTTAAAGAATGAAATTGCCAAGCTAAAACCAATAGTCAAAAAATTCACCTTGAGTTCTAATAAACTTAATATGATTCTTAAAAATCAAAAGGCCGTGTATGATAAGGCTGGACTTGGCTATAACCCCTTGAAGAAACAAAAGTATCTGAAAAATATCTATGTAAACTCTTCAAGTAACAAGTTTTCTAATATTATTTGCTTCAAATGTGGTAGAGTAGGATATAAGTCATACACTTGCTTCTCTAACAAATCTGCAAACTCAAATGTAAAGAAAATATGGGTTCCAAAAGGAACCATTATGACTAACCAAAAAGGACCCAAGAAAGCTTGGGTACCTAAAACAAAAACTTGACTTTTGCCTGCAGGTGTGTCTAGCATCCCAAGGAGGAAATAGGAAATAGTATCTTGACAGCGGATGCTCGAGACACATGACTGGTGATGAATCCCAATTCATCACTCTTGATGCTAAGAATGGAGGGATGGTCACCTTTGGAGACAATGGCAAAGGAAAGATCATCGGTATAGGTAACATTGGTATCACTCCCTCCAAATACATTGAAAATATTTTGTTAGTAGATGGTTTAAAGCATAATTTACTAAGCATTAGTCAATTTTGGGATAAAGGATATAGAGTTATTTTTGAATCTTCTGTTTGCATTGTAACTAGTCCTATTAATGATGGCATTAAATTTGTTGGACATAGACATAGTAATGTTTATATGATAGATTTGAATGATCTATCCAAGATAAACATGCAATGCCTAGTATCTTTGAATGCCAAGATTAATGAGACTAGTTGGCTTTGGTATCGTAGACTTGCTCATATTAGCATGCATTCACTTTCAAAATTAATTAAGAAAGAATTGGTTCTTGGTTTGCCAAAATTGAATTTTGAAAAGGATAGAATTTGTGATGCATGCCAACTAGGTAAACAAACAAAAGTTTCATTTAAATCTAAAAATATTGTTTCAACCTCTAGACCTTTAGAGCTATTGCACATGGACTTATTTGGACCTACTAGAACTACTAGTCTAGGAGGAAAATGATATGGTTTTGTAATTATAGATGATTACTCTCATTTTACTTGAGTTTTCTTTTTGGCACATAAGGATGAAACTTTTCAAGTTTTCACTAAATTTTACCGAAAAGTCACTAATGAGAAAGAATTTTCAATTCAAAATATTCGAAGTGATCATAGAACTGAATTTGAAAATCAAGACTTTGAAAAATTTTATGATGAAAAAGGAATAGGCCATAATTTCTCTGCACCTAGGACACCCCAACAAAATGGGGTAGTAGAAAGAAAAAATAAAACCTTGAAGAAATGGCCCGTACCATGCTATGTGAAAGTAACCTTTCAAGATATTTTTGGGCGGAAGCTATTAACACAGTATGTTACATCTTAAATCATGCTTTGATTAGATAAATTTTAAAGAAAACCCCCTATGAGCTTTGGAAAAGAAGAAAACCTAATATTGCATATTTTCATATTTTTGGTTGTCGATATTTTATATTAAATAATAGTAAAGAAAGACTTAGAAAATTTGATGCAAAATCAGATGAAGCAATTTTTCTTAGTTACTCCTCCACTAGTAAAGCTTTTAGGGTTTTTAACAAAAGAACCTTAGTAGTAGAGGAGTCTATACATGTTGTCTTTGATGAAACTAACGATCTTCCTTCAAAGAAGAATGAAGGTGTTGATGATGCAGATCCTCTTATAGAAGGAATGAAGGAGATCACTCTGAAAGATTCTACAATTCAAGATGATGAGGAACATGAAGACAAACAGGATGAGGAAGGTGAAAAACATCAAGAACAACCTCAAGGTACAAATGACCTACCCAAAGAATGGAGGTACGTTCACAATCACCCTAAGGAGCTAATTATTGGTGATCCTATGCATGGGGTAAGAACTCATTCTTCACTTAAAGATATATTCAATCATTGTGCTTTTGTCTCTCATCTTGAACCTAAAACCATTGAAGAAGCTGAAAATGATTATAATTGGATTAATGCAATGCAAGAGGAACTTAATCAATTTGAAAGAAATAATGTATGGACTTTAGTATCAAGACCTAAAAATTATTCAATAATTGACACAAAATGAGTTTTTAAGAATAAAGTAGATGAACATGAAAATGTAATAAGAAATAAAGTAAGATTGGTTGCTAAAGGTTATAATCAAGAAGAAGGAATTAATTTTGATGAGACCTTTGCACCTGTTGCTAGATTAGAGGCAATTAGACTTCTACTTGCATATGCTTGCTTTATGAAATTTAAATTATTTCAAATAGATATCAAAAGTATATTTTTGAATGGATATATTGCTGAAGAAGTCTATGTACAACAACCCTCAGATTTTGAAAATCATGCTTTTTCTAATCATATTTTTAAATTAAATAAAACTTTATATGGTTTGAAACAAGCACCCAGGGCTTGGTATGATAGGCTAAGCAAATTTTTACTAAATAATGATTTTTCAAGAGGTAATGTAGACACAACCCTTTTCATTAAAAGAAATCAAGATGATATATTAGTTATACAAATATATGTTGATGACATTATTTTTGGGTCTACTAATGAATCTCTTTGTCAAGACTTTGCTAAGCTCATGCAGGGGGAGTTCGAGATGAGCATGATGGGAGAACTTACATTCTTCCTCGGACTCCAAATCAAACAAACAAAGAAAGGAATCTCCATCACCCAAAGCAAGTACACAAGAAAATTACTCAAAAGATTTGGAATGGAGAACTCCAAAGCAATTGGCACACCCATGAGCCCTTCATGTAAGCTTGACAAGGATGAAGAAGGTAAAAGTGTAGACTTAAAATATTATAGAGGTATGATTGGCTCTCTACTATATTTAACTGCAAGTAGATCTGATATCATGTTTAGTATCTATCTTTGTGCTCGATTTCAATCTAATCCTAAAGAATCTCACTTGAATGTTGTTAAAAGAATCCTTAAATATTTAAATGGTACTCAAACTCTAAGATTATGGTACTCTAAGGACTCATTAATTGATTTAATTGGATATTCAGATGCTGATTTTGCTGGATGTAGATTAGATAGAAAAAGTACTAGTGAAACTTGCCAATTTCTTGGAGTTAACCTAATCTCCTGGTTTAGCAAGAAACAAAATTTGGTAGCACTGTCTACGGCCGAGGCCGAATACATTGCAGCCGGAAGTTGTTGTGCTCAAATCTTGTGAATTAAGCAATAACTCGAAGATTTTAGTATCAAACTTAATGAAACACTCATAAGATGTGATAACACTAGTGCCATAAATCTTACTAAAAATCCAATTCAGCATTCTAGGTCTAAATATATTGAAATCAGACATCATTTTATAAGAGAACATGTTCAAAATAAAGATATAATTCTTGACTATGTTTGTACTGAAAAATAATTAGCCGACATCTTTACAAAGGCCCTAAGTGAAGATAGATTCTATGATATTAGGAGAGAACTAAGAATTCTTGATCCATCTGCTTAAATATCTCTCTGATTCCAAGGAATCAATGTCAAAAATTCTTTGAACTCAATTCTCATCATTTCTCTTGGACCTAAAAGCTCAAAATTATCATTCTCATAACTGTTCATAGAGCAAACATCCTTCTCCCAGAGTTTAGAATTCTTTTGAAATTTGTTCATCATTTTCTTGAAATTTTGTGAATCGTGAGTCGACACCCTAGGGTCGACCCAATGGCATACTTGCAATTTTCGGCCAAAATCCCACGGGTTCCTCTCCTTTTTGATTAAAATCCCATTCATGAGCCGACCCACTCCATCTTTGTCTTCCTCCCTCCAAAACCCAAAGTCCTCTTCTTCTTCCTCTCCAAATCCAAGGTCTACCCCCAAGATCTTTCTCCCATCACCCCTCCACCTCAAATCGCCCCTTGGGAACCGAGCTCTTCCCATTTTTCTCCCTTGATTGGAGCAGTTGGAGCGTGCCCTAGCTTCCACCCTTCTCCTCCAAATCGGGGTTTCTCTCCTCCAAAAATCCCTATTGATCCCCTAAAATCCCTCTATCTCCTCACACATTTGATCTCCCAAGTCCCCTTGCTTGCTCTGATGGTGGAAATGGCTCCAAAAATGAAGCTCCCACAAAGAAGGAAGTCGGTCCGTGAGTTGGAAGAGGGCGTGCGCAGGAAAAGACAAGCTTCTCAGACCTCATCTGCTTCCATTCCTGCTTCGGCATCTGTTTTAGGTTCTTCTCGGTCTCCATTAAGCTCCAGTAAAATTCCCTTATCTGTTAGAAAGGTAGAACCCGAGAAAAATGTAGACTTCAGATTTTTTGAAAAAGAGGGGTTCTCCATTGGTTCTAAAATCAAAGATCAAGGTTGGAGATTTTACTGTTCACTTAAAGAAGTTACCTATGTGGATTTGGTTAGGGAATTTTATCTAAACTTGTGCTATGGCAATGAAACAGTAACATCCACTGTTAAGGGTATAGATATCTATTTAGATCCTGTAATTTTGGGAGAGATTCTTCATTTGCCCTGTGAGGGATTCTCAAATATGGAACTCCCAGTCAAGGAAGAAGGAATTAATGTGATTTTAGGAGGAATCTACTCGGGAAGCCTAAACAAACTAGAAGCCAAGATCCTGTCCATTGAAATGAGGATTCTACATCAATTGGTAACAAAGCTTTTCTTCCCTAGAAGTGGTAGACATGACCTCCTTTCAGGCCGAGACATCTGCATCATGTTTCATGTAATTACCCAAACCTCCCTAAACCTCCCTGCATTAATGATAGAAGCCATGAGGGAAACCCTGAATAGATCCAAGGCACATCTGCCTTTCGGTATGGCCCTCACATTGGTATTCAGGAGGTTTGGAGTTAGTTTTGAGGGGGAGGCAGCAACTAGGCTCTCTCACTCTGACACCATCAACCAACATACTTTGCATCGCATGGGATTTACTAGGACTGATGGTAGTTGGATTAAGGGTGCAGAAGAAAGAGTTGAGGATAGAGCTGAGGAAGAAGGTCCTTCATCACCTCTCCATGATTTTAGGGCAGCATCTCCAGACATTCAGTTCATTTCAGATCCCGAGGCTGGCCCTTCAGAGTCTACTAGGAGGCACACTCCAGTTCAGCAGCCAGACAGCAGAGCTTTTCCCTCAGAGATCAGATTGGCTGATGACCAGATTGAGATGATCTCTCAGCGTGTGGCCTCCTTACTTTCTCGATAGTGGAGCACTTCAGCTTTTGCACAGGGATCCACATCACATGATGTATCTGATCAGACTTTGATCCCTCACATCTCCACTGTCTCCCAGATGATCTCAGATCAGTCAGTTCGCATTCAGCAGCTTGAGGGTTACATATTGAGACTGACTGGGAGGGTACTTGACTTGTAGGGATAAGTGTTAGCTCTGGCACATCCACAACCACAGGAGTGCACCACTGAGGTCTCAGATCTATCTATGGAGGCAGCCAGACTTAGAGGAGTATTGAAGAGTGGATTTGATTTCCTAAGGAGAGAGATCAGAGGCTCTAGTGAGCATGCATCCATCCAGTTCACTGCACTGCTACAGTCTGTTTCAAGAGCTCTGAACCTTCTGGACACCATCAGACTCTCTCTTGCAGTTCAGTCTGTTGCTTCTCAGCCTTCAAGATCATCTCGCCCGCCCACTCATGCCGGCACCTCCACTCGTGGCAGAGGCAGACGGGGTAGAGGATGAGTCCTTGGTCATGATCCTTCATCTCCCCACCCTATCTTCGATACATCTGACTCTGATCCATCCAGTCATGAGCTCTACTAGATCCTTGTAGTTAGTCTTGACTTTTGTTTCTTTCTAGGATCTATCTTTTGGGCCATGTAATGATGTTGACTGATTGACTTTTATGTTTTGGTATATGTAGTGGAACAACTATATGATTTCAGTCACTTTTTGATTATATATATATATCTACTCTTTAACTTTTATTGTATGACCTTCAAATTGAGTTACTTTCAATTATGTGCATGCTTAAAATACTATGAATTGCTATTTCATATCTATGATATCCAATGGTATATCTTCTATGTTTGCTATATTCAAGGGAAGTAAACAAAAGTACCATTAGTAAAATTAATTCCATCAAAATAAAGCAAAAGAAAAAATATATTCAAAGAAAAAGGGGGAGTAAACAATTTTTGTTGATGCTGTCAAAAAGGGGGAGAAATTAAAGAATCAAAAGCAAGTTGAGTAAATTGTTAAGCAAAAGCAAATGAGCAAACTTTAAAGCAAACTTTAAAATTAATTCTTAGACATGCTCTGGTACCAAAATTAAATAATCAAATGAGCAAATTTTCAAGATGTTAAGCAATTTGTAAAACAAGCAAATGAGCAAATGAGATATTTTCAAATGAGCAAAGATCAACATTCTTAGGCAAATTCTACTTTGCTCTGATAACCAAAAAAAAATATGTATATATTTTTTGCTCTGATACCAAAATCCAATAATCAAATAAGTAAAATTTTAAATTATTAAGCAATAGGCAAATTGTTAGGCAAATGAGCAACACAAGCAAATAGGCACATGTATCACATGCCAAAAGAATCAATCTTCTTTTCAAGCAAATACACTTATAAGTAATTTTTAAGTTGGTAGCAAATTTTCTATTTATCTTCAAACTACTTATGGTGCATTTCATTCCTTTGAAATTCATGCTTAATGTTTCATATATATGCTTTTGCTTAAGTGTTTTGTCATCATCAAAAAGGAAGAGATTGTTGCTCCTTGGATTGATTTTGATGATTACAAAGCATTTGAAGGAGTACTAAGGATTTTCGCTTGAAAAAGACTTATTGCTTTTCAGGGGTAAAATCATAATTTTACCAAACCCTGATTTGAAAGTATCAAGTGATAGAACAAAAGATTTATGATCCATTGATGAAAATTTTATTATTTTTGATCTTGTATTTTAAAAAATTTTCATGTTTGAAAAGCATGAGTCGACTCATGAGTCGACTCATGGCACATGAGCTATTTGGCATGTGATTTTTTTTTGGCTGGCACAGACTTGGCACACCCTGTGAGTCGACCCATGAGTCGACCCCCAAGGCATGAGTCGACCCATGAGTCGACCTCTACTATTTTTAGGCCAATTTTACAGAACCTTGCTTCTCTTTTGAAATTCTGTTGTTTTTCCACAGAGGTCGACCCATGAGTCGACCCATGAGCATGAGTCGACCCATGAGTCGACCCCTGTGACGGGAATGTTCCGCAACGGCTAGTTTTTAACCCATTTTAAGTACTTTTAATGCTCATTTAATGTGGTCTAACGGCTCTATTTCAGCCCAAATTATTCTCCACCATTCCTTAAAGCTATAAAAGGGACAAAAAGGTGGGAATCATCAAGTAGAATTAAGAAGAGATATTTTCAACAAGAAGATTTCAAGCAAACTTTTCAGTCCTAAGCAAGAGCTCACTCAAAGCATTCAAGAAGCTTTTAATTCAAGCTCACCAACTCCTCAAGTGCACATTCAAGTCTCCAACCACCTTGAGGAAATCGAAAAGAGCTTCTTCTCTTTCAATAAAGTGTATTTAAAGTCTCATTCGCTCATTAAAGGAGCTTCTTTTGTATTTACTGTGCTATTGATTGTTATACTCTATTTAAGCTATTGTTTTTGTTTTGGAAGGATTCTAAAATAAGGGAAGGTTGATCCGAACCTTGAATCGGAGTGTATTGGATTGGCTTGTACCCAGAAAATAAGTGGACTAGCTTGGGATAGCTAAAGTCGGAGTTTCCGACGTTTGTATTCAGGTTGAATACAAGTTAGTGGATTGAAATTTCCAAGTAGGAGCTTGGGGAGTGGATGTAGGTGCAAGGTTGGCACCGAACCACTATAAATCTTTTTGTTTGTGTTGTACCTAATTGCTCTTCTCTAGAACTTCTTTACTCTCTTACATTCTTGTTTTTAATCATTAGCCTTGAATCAACTATACTCTTCTTATATATTTAGCTATTGTTAAATATTTTTCATAAGACATAAGTTAAGTTTAAAATTTTTAGAAATCCAATTCACCCTCCCCTCTTGGGTTGCATAGCTGGGCAACAAATAATAATTTTGAAAAAGTTTTAAAATTACTATTTTACCCCTGCACTCAAATTTCGCTTCAAATGGTACAGAGCAGATTCTAAGATATGATATATGAATTTGCATGCATAGATTAAGTTGTAATCTAAAAGTTTAAATTTAAAATTTAAAATTCAAAATTTAAAATTTGAATTTTGAAAGTTGTTCGAACTTCAAAATTCAAAAGTTTGAAATTTAAAAATTTAAAATTTGAAATTTGAAATTTGAAATTCAAAATTCAAAATTCAAAAATTTGAAATTCAAATTTTGAAATTTGAAATTTGGTTAAAATTTCAAATTTAAAATTTAAAATTTAAAATTCAAAATTTGAAATTCAAAAATTTGAAATTTGAAATTTGTTTGAAATTTGAAATTCAAAATATAAAATTTGAAATTTGAAATTTAAAATTTAAATTTTGAAATTGGTATATTTAGATATACTTGATCCAAGTAGCAAGTAATCTAATTGGGTTGGTTGCCATGGCCATCCGATCATAGGAGAAAAGTAGGGTTTAAAGGCCCTCTCCTCCCACTCGATGGGGTCTCCTATGGCGGTAGGGGTGCCGCTGCAATTATATCCCATGCAGATGAAGCAGCTAAAAGACTTAATTGTAAAGGTTCAATTATAAAATTTATTATGAATGTATTAAATTTGATCTAAAAGAATATTCATGATTTATTTTGATTGAGTTATTTTCTGTTATGTAATTAGCAATAAGATTGCTATTTATGAAATGTGCTGATCTATTTGTGAAATGAGTCAACATATTTGGTGAACAGAAAATAAAACCTTTCAAATTTAAAAATTATTTTTAAAAAGCCAAACCCTGACCCATCAGTCCAAATACTTAATTAAAAGAATTAAGTATTGTCAAATTAGTCTAGAATTATGAATTAAGACCTAAGACAATTGCATAAACTTGTGGGTCAATGGGTTAAATGGATTAGATCCATAATTGGGTTAGACCTAAGGTTAGCTTAAAGAAATGGACTAAATTAGAGTAATTGGTCAAATCTAATCAAAAGTTGAATTAGACTAGGTCAAGGACACTCTAGACTCAACTCCAATAGTTGTAGTTGAATGGGTCCATGTCTTTAACTAGACCAAGATGGACTTAATTCATGGCTACACGGTGGAACCCTATTTACTAAGTTGATCAAATTAAAACTAATGAACCGGTTGGTGTCTAAGGTAAGTTCGGCAGTTTGACCAGTTGTTCTTAAGTGGGAGCTACTCGCATTGATTCGATCTTTGATGAGTTAATGGCATATCCCTACCACTGATCTCACTTACCTAGCCAACCTGGTGAGTTAGGTTTTGATTAGATCACTTGATGATTAGGGCTCACCCATGTCATTAAGTAAATCAGTGTGACTGATTTAGGTGCTCCTAATGTCGGCTTTAATTAAATCTTTTTTAATCTGACTTGATGAAGTCAGTGGGAGGATTGAAATTGGCTGGTTAATTTCTTCTCTTCTATCCTTTAATAAAATCTTCAAAAATTATTAGGTCTTAAAAATGATTAAGTTATAGTGATAACTAAGTCATAGCCTCCCATGAAGTGAGTGATAATGAGTCCATTAATTTAATAATCATTGGAGGCCCAAAGGCCTGGTGCTTATTGACTAATGAAATTATCATTCATAATATGATAATTTGGTTTGAGTCTTTCTGATGGTGGTTAGGTTGGCCGGTCAAAGTCGGGCCTGATCATTTATTGGTCTGATTTATCAAATCAAGTCATGTTAATGGTTGGACCTAACCAGATCTTTTCAGTGGAGGCCAAAGCCTACTGATTAGGTTCTGGGGCAAAATTAATTACTAGAAGTTGTTTAGAGAAACAACTGGTTATGAACCTATCCATAGACACACATGGGTTGACCAACCAAAGTTGGGCTCGTGTGTAGTCTGTGTGGATTCTAGTATCCATTAAGAAATTAAAGTAATTTCTCGAATTAGAGGTTGAGGCTACTAGTTCGTAAAAATATTGGGAGAAACTTTAGACTAAAGTCCAAGTCTTTAGTATTAATAATTTATGTACTAATAGAGGTTTGATTTTTCTTTATGCAGCTATGGCCACTACCCTGTTGTTCTGGTCATTATTAGATAATGACAAGCTCATGGGACCGAATTTCGATAGCTGGTATCAAAAATTAAAAATCATCCTTGAGCATGAGTGGATCCTTTATGTAGTAACGGATCCGGCACCTGAGGAGCCAGCCCCGAATGCTAGAGAGACGGTCCAAGACACTTACCAGAAGTGGCTCAACGACCATACCACCGTTCGATGTATAATGCTGGAGGCAATGAATGATGAGTTTAGCCACAGATTTGAGAACGCCCAGCTGCAGGAGATGCTTCAAATATTGAATGACTCCTTTGGCACGCCTAACGATGTTGAAAGGCACAAAACTAGTTGTGCCATTTTCAATGCTCGGATGAGGGATGGGGCCTCAGTCACCGATCATGTACTGTACATGATCGAAATGATTGAGCACCTAAGTAAACTGGGCTTTCCCTTGTATGAGCAGCTCGGTAAGGATGCGATCCTTAATTCTTCGCCCAAGTCCTTCCTCCCCTTCCTTACTCATTTTCGAATGACAAAGCCTGCAGTGAACTACCACGACTTGTTGGGGTTACTGCAGAACTTTGAGAAGGACCACCAGCTCTATAAGGAGTCGGTGAATGTTGTGGGAGGGTCTTCTTCTGGTCGTTGACCTTTTAAGAAAGGGAAGAAGAACAAGAAGAAGGAAAATAAGAAGGTGCAGCCGCATGCTGGGACGTCTACACAGGGTCAGACCAAGAAGTGCAAGCCCAACCAAAGCCAGGCGGAGTGCTTCTTTTGCAAGAAGCAGGGGTACTGGAAAAGGAACTATCCTCTATACATTGCCTCCCTGGACCCAAACAGGCTGAAGAAGAAGCAAGATAATTATATGATAACACCTTGCAACTTTTTCATTTGTGATACTGCTGCCTGGGTATTAGATACCGGAAGCCCTTATCATATTTGCAATTCGATGCAGGGTCAGCAGGTCAGTAGGAGATTTGATGATGGCGAGAGGTTCCTGAACGTTGGAGATGGAAGCAAAGTTCCAGTTCTAGCTTTAGGAATCATGAACATTGTAATCAATTCTCATAATATAATTCTGAGTGAATGTCACTATTGTCCAAGCTTTTTATTAAATATTATTTCTGTAGGCCTTTTGGGTATGTACGGTTATCAATTTTTAATAAAAAGAAACATTTGCAATATCATTTTGAATGGTGTTACAATGTTTGTTGGATAACTAAATAATGGAATTTACTTACTATCACAGCCTGTTAATGTGGTTCAAACCTTCGGTAAATGCCCTAGAATAGATAATGTGTCAGAAGTCTACCTTTGGCACTATAAGCTAGGTCATATCAATAAGAACAGGATAAACAGGTTGGTTCAAGAAGGAATTCTTGAAGTAGGTGATTGTGAATCACTTCCAACCTGTGAGTCCTATCTTCTTGGGAAGATGACCAAGTCACCTTTTACTGGAAAAGATGAGCGAGCCAGTGAACTCTTGGGTCTGGTACATTTTGATGTATGTGGACCCATGAGCTCAAGTGCAAGAGGTGGATATTTCTACTTCATAACCTTCACAGACGACCTATCGAGGTATGGGTATGTCTATTTAATGAAGCATAAGTCGGAGTCATTTGAAATGTTCAAACTATTCTGAAATGAGGTAGAAAAATAAACTGAAAAGTGTATTAAAACTCTTTAATCTGATCGAGGGGGTGAATACCTTTCCAATAATTTTCTGATATATCTTGTGGAGAATGGGATTCTCTCTCAGTAGACTCCTCCTGGAACACCACAGCATAATGGTGTGTCTGAAAGGAGGAATCGAACCTTGTTGGATATGGTCCGATCCATGATGGGGTTTGCTGGTCTGTCAATCTTTCTTTAGGGATATGCACTCGAATCGACTTGTTACCTTCTAAATAGGGTTCCGAGTAAGTCGGTAACCAAAATTCCATATGAGATATGGATAGGACGTAAGCCAGTACTCTCGTACCTTAGGGTTTGGGGATATCCGGCTTATGTTAAATGTTTAATTACGGATAAGCTTGGACCTAGGTCTGACAAGTGTAATTTCATAGGGTACCCAAAAGAGACCAAAGGGTATTATTTCTACCTAGCTGATGAGCAAAAGGTGTTTGTCAGCCTTAAGACAATCTTTTTAGAAAAGGAGTTCCTTGGTGAAGGGACTGTTGCCTCTAAGGTCGAACTTGAGAAAGTTCAGCAGGTGAAAAAACTGACACAAGTAGCTGAACCTGAATCGAATTTGGTTAGATCAGATCTGGAGCCCATTGTTCCTGCACCCTTAAGGCGATCTGGTAGAGTACCACGTCAACCGGACAGATACTATAGTTTCTTGGTCCGGGACGGCGATCTTATCGAACTTGATGAAAATGATGAGGATCCGATCACCTACATGGATGCAATGCAGAGATCTGACTCTGAAAAATGGCTAGAGACCATGAAATCTGAAATGGAGTCCATGAAGGTCAACGATGTGTGGACATTGGTTGATCCATCCGAAGGAGTAAAACCCATAGGGTGTAAATGGGTCTTCAAGAGGAAGAGGGGCGCAGACGGAAAGGTGAAAACCTATAAAGCCCATCTGGTTGCCAAGGGATATCGTCAACGTTATGGTATAGACTATGATGAGATATTTTTTTCTGTGGCAATGCTCAAATCCATTCAGATTAGCTTGCGATAGCTGTCCATCTGGACTATGAAATCTGGCAGATGGATGTGAAGACAGCTTTCCTAAATGGAGAGCTGGATGAAAAGGTATATATGATACAACCTGAAGGATTCACATCCACAGATGAGTCTAAGGTGTGCAGGCTATAGAGGTCCATTTATGGACTTAAGCAGGCATCCCAGAGTTGGAACATACGTTTTGATAGGACGATCAAGACGTATGGCTTCGTTAAGAATGGAGAAGAGCCCTGCATTTATAAGTGGGCTAATGGTCCAGTAGTAGTATTTCTTGTATTGTATGTAGATGACATTCTCTTAATCAGGAATGATGTCCCTGCATTACAGAGAATAAAGATTTGGTTGTCGTCATAATTCTTCATGAAGGATCTGGGAGAAGCTTCCTACATCCTAGGGATGAGGATCTATAGGGATAGATCTAAAAGGTTGCTTGGCTTACCCCAGTCCACGTACATTGATACTATACTGAAAAGGTTCAGCATGGAGAATTTTAAGAAAGGCTATCTACCGATAGGCCATGGAATTTCTCTCTCGAAGAGGGATTGTCCGACAACATCTCAAGAGAGAGAGCGTATAGGTAGAATTTCATATGCTTCAATAGTGGGATCTATTATGTACGCCATGACATGTACACGACCAGATGTGGCGTACTCACTAGGAGTAGTGAGTAGATACCAATCTGATCCAGGGGAGAATCACTGGAAGGTTGTTAAAACCATCCTGAAGTATTTAAGAAATACTAAGGATCAGTGGCTTGTTTATGGTGAATCAGACTTGAGACTTATAGGATTTACAAAATCTAGTTTTCAGTCTGATCACGATGACAGCAAGAGTGTGTCAGGATTTATTTTTATCCTTAATGGTGGGGCTGTCTGCTGGAAGAGTTTCAAGCAGCACACAGTGGCTGATTCAGTTTGTGAGGCGGAGTATGTCACTGCATCAGATGCTGCCAAAGAAGTGATGTGGCTGAAGAAATTCATCATCAAGCTCAGAGTAGCACCCTCCCTTATCGGTCCAGTTCTGCTCTACTGTGACAGCTCTGGAGCCATTGCTCAGGTGAAGGAACCAAAGGCACACCAGTGGATGAAGCATATTCTGCGCCGCTACCATCTCATTCGAAAAATTATGGATCGAGGAGATGTCGACCTTCAGAAGATCGACGGAAAGGAGAACCTGACCGACCCATTCACTAAAGCCATTGCGGTGAAGGAGTTCGATGACTTCAAGTCGAAGATGGGTATTAGATACTGCACCGATTGGCTTTAGGCCAAGTGGAAGATTGTTGGGAATAGTGTCCCAAAGCCAATCGTCAGCTTGTTGACGATTGTGCTACTTTTATATTAGTATATAAATTATAAATAAATAAAAGTTATTTTGATATTTTTTATCATAAATTGTTTCATCTTCTAATGAACTCCTGTGTTGTGATGAAGTCCTTAGGACTATTTAGACTCGACAAAGGAGGATTTGTCGTTTAGTCCTTAAACTTGTTCATGACCAAATGATATGTTGTTACCAAGGACGATAATGTTTATCAAGCATAGGTCGTTGTGTGCCATATAGGTTGGTTGTCCTCTTAACCAAGGAGTGTGGAGACACTGGTATGGCATACAGGTGAGATGTAAGGGTACATCTGCACTGAACGTGACCGATTCTGAAGCTATTTTTTCTATCAAGATTTGCTTCGATGGGATATGGGTATAACTATCCCTCTGACCGGAGACCGCCATGGTGACTTGTAAGCAACTCATTGTACTTAGGCACTGGACTACCTGAATTTCTAATTCAGTGATGGAAGGCTGTTGGGTGTAGTCAAGTACTTGACTTGTCAGTGTGTATGTCAAGATGGGATTGACCACTCCAGTTCAGGAGCTGTGTACAGTCGTATTTCAATTTAGTAAAACTTTGGTCAGGGTAGTCCTAGTGAGGAGTCATAGGACTGATTGAGTTGAGCACGACTCGAATGATCTAATCAGGGTTGACAGTTTAACCCTGAGTCGTCCTATACACAGGGGTCAAAAGGGATGAATTATACAGTAACCATATTCACGTAGGTTCTGAGTGTTGTGATTGTGACTATTCGACCTATCTGAATGTCGGATACCATTGCTAGATGGTCACTTCGATTAGTACAGGAATTGGTTCCTGTGCTACCGGCTTAGGTTCGAACCTGCGGGGTCACACACATTAGAAGTTCCTATCTGATCTGATGGCTGATAAAGAGTCCTAATATTTATGAACTATGAGTCCTACATGTCTGAGACTCTGTGATCAAGAATCAGGATTCTCTGATCACAAGTCCCACACATTTTGGGTACCGGGGTCAAGAGTCCCACTGGTTTGAGACTTTTCGATCAAGATTTCATATTGATGGACTTTGATACCCGATTGCCCATCAAATTTGGACTCAATATTTATGAGAGATTTAATTAGTGATTTGATCACTAATTAACTCAATTTGATTGAGTAATTATTTTTGGATCAAGTCCAATTGAATTGGATTCAGTTGGATTTGACCCAATTAGGTTAAGTGTTGACCTAATCATCGAGATGGTTTGGTCCCTGATTTGATCAGGGGTTGGACTTAGTCAATTCCTGATTTGATTAGGATTTTATTGAGCTTAATTAAGCCTAATTAATTTGGTTTTAATTTAGTCTAATTGTGCTTAACCTATTTTGATTAGGTTGGTTCAATTAAGATCAAACCATCATTTGAATTTAACTCCCTGCGCCACCTCACATAACTGCGCCCATTCAAATTCATGAGATGGAACTTCTCGTGAATTTTTCCTCACGCAAAGGCCTTCCCACGCCCCACTTTTGTGCACCTTATGGGTGGATAAGGATGATTGGTTGGTCATTCAAATTCAAAAGAAAGTTTAAATTTGAATGAGCAACCAATCCTTGCGCCATATCCTTATCTTCTTTAGCGCCCCATATTTTACACAAGAAAATATTTCTCGTGAAAACACTCCATGCACAAATGAAGCCACACCCCTTCTCTTCTCATGCCCAAGTGGATAGGGATGAGTTGGTTTGCATTTGAATTCAAATTTGATTTGAATTCAAATGTGCAATCACTTTTCTTTATCCTCTCATGCGGATAAGACATGTTTGACGTTGTTTTAAAAAGAGGAGAAAGGTGGGGCGTGCGTAGAAAAATTTTGAGAAAGAAAGTGGGGCATGAGGAACTCTTGTGCATGAGTAGAAAGTCTAAAACTTCTGAGAGAAAAAGAAAGAAAAGAAAGAAAATTGGGCGCAGGATTTTTCAGTGGGTTCCCTAGGGTTTCAGCCTGGGGTTCGGGAAGTGAGTTAGTGAGCTATGAGTGTCTTGAGCCCACCATATTCAAGGGAGAGCATCTTCTACCTCTCAAGCATATTTGCTGATGATCTGAAGCATCTGTAGAATCGACAGACATCGATCGAAGGAGTTCGATCAGCATCAGCCATCGAAAGGGCTCTACAATGAGCTAGCACTCGTGAGGAGCCGATCAGATCGGGAGCCTCATGTGGATGATCCGCAGAGATCAGATGCACTGTGTGGCTATATTGCGATGATCAGAGCCTCCCGACGGTGATCAAATTATGGTGATCAACTACCCGCACAAAGGTATTGTGTTCTGAATAGAGAACAATAAATTATTTACTGTTCAAATTTGAATTTTAAATTTAAATGCATGCATGTTATATATCATATTTAGATCCTAGTGTAGGGTAAACATATATTAATTAATTAGATTAATTAATTATTTTAGCTATAAAATAATGATTTTGAAAAGTTTTAAAATTACCATTTTACCCCTGCACTCAAATTTCACTTCACATCTATATGTATCTCGATCAAAAGGTGATGATTCAGTTGATGATATATTAAAAAAATTTTTTTAATTATCATCCTACTTTGATCAAAGACTTTTTGAATCATCAATCTATGAGATCACATAAGATGTTTGCTCTCCTTATTAGGAGTGATAGATCTCTTATTGACCACTCACAATCTTCATGCATATTTCACATATCCAAAGCACCGCACACAAGTATCAGAGAATTAAGTAAGAGAATGAATCAAAATATGGATTCATATACATAAGGTACCATGATTCTCTCAGGTCTAAGGATCATTTGTACAACTCCCACTAGAGAACAACCTACTAATAAGCAAATAAGGCTCCATCAGATATTTTCTTATAGGTCAATTCAGTGAACTCATTCTCTAATAAGTACCCATATCCTTGTATTAATGTCACACACAAGTGATTCTAAGATCAACCACCATCTTCATCGAGCATACATAGTATATATCAGTCTTATCAGTATCATTGATCTCTGACTCAATGAATCAATGACTGAAAATATTTTAGATCAGAGCTATCAAGGATTTAGGTCTCACTAACATGATCTCATTATGACCTTAAAATCATTATCCTAATCTATGAGATTTATTATAATCTTAAACAAGTATAAGATGAAGCATATAATGAATTAAAGATGTCTAACTTTATTAATAAATAATATTAAATACATAAGTTTGAAAGATAAAATATAAAAAAAATATTTCATCGCATCACATATACGATTGACTTATAGGGCATTATTCTTTCAGCATGAATGGCAGTCCATCCACGATCATTGTTTGTCAATGATCAAGGATATTGAATAGCTTGAGAATCTGGGCATTCCTATTCATAGGAAATTGTAAGTGAATTTGATCCTCCAATCTCTTACTAGTTTATTTGCATCATTTGTTATGAATTACAATATAAATAAATTAAACTACACTTTACCTAAGTTGATGAACATATTGGTTAGTAATGAGCGGACCTTGAAGAGTTCAAGGACCAGCACTATTCTCGCTGTGGAGCAGAGTTCTTCTTCTAAGAGAAAGTCTAGTTAAAAGAAGAAAAGGCCTACGAAGAAGCAGAAAAAGGAAAAAGAGAGCAAGCTGAAGAAAAAGGACACTCCTAAGAAGGCTGCTGCTGGCAAAGAATAGTGTTTCCATTACAATAATGATGGCCATTAGAAAAGAAAATATCCATTGTACCTGAAGAGCTTAAAAAAATAAAAGACGGATGCATCTTCAGAAGGTAAGTCTGATTTGCTCATTATTGAATCTAACCTTATGATTTTCTCTACTTCTAGTTGCATATTAGACTTTGGATCGAGTGCTCACATATATACTTCTATGCAGGATCTGATAGAAAATAGAAGACTGAGGGAAGGAGAAATGATCCTGTTGCATCAGCAATGGAGCAAAGGTTACTGCAGTCACCGTTGAAAAATACCCTCTGCGATTACTGTTAAGTTTTAGGTTGATTTTCAAAGACTGTTATTATATTCCCGTGGCTAGTAAAAATTTGATTTCTGTGTTTGTACTAGCACAAGATGAATTTGTATTCAATTTCAATAAAGATTTTTGTTTTATTTATTTGAAAAATAAATTAGTTGCAAGAGCTCTTTTAATTGACAGTTTTTATTATTTGCATTTTGATGCATCTGTGAATATTAACAAGCAATTAGAGAAGGCCATAGGATACAAAAGACCTAGAGATAACCTAAACCACAAGTTTATATGGTACCTTAGACTTGGTCACATTGGAGAAGATAGGATTAATAAACTGAAAAGGGATGGGATCCTTGAATCACTAAGTTCTAACTCATATCCAATTTGTGAATCCTGTCTTCTAAAAAAAATGACTAAATTACCCTTTGTAGGACATGGAGAAAGGGCCACTGAACTACTTGTCCTGGTACGCACTGATGTGTGTGGATCATTCAATGTACAGATCAGAGATAGTTATCAGTACTTCATAACCTTTATCGATAATTATTCACGGTATGGGTATGTATTTCTTATGAGACATAAGTCTGAAGCCTTTGAAAAGTTTAAAAAATTTAGACATAAAATAGAAAAATAAACAGAAAAATCTCTTAAGGTTCTTCGATTAGATCAAGGAGGAGAATACCTTAGTAAAGAATTTTTGGATATCTCAAGGACCACGGCATAGTCTCACAGTGGACTCCTCCAGATATGCCTCAACTCAATGGGATATCGAAAAAAAGAAAATAGGATCCGATCCATGATGAGCTTCACTGACCTACTTATGTTTCTTTGAGGATATGCCCTACAAACCTCCATTTATATTTTAAATAGTGTTCCCTCTAAATCCATTCCTACCACACCATATGAGATGTGGCATGATAAAAAATCAAATCTAAGTCATCTCAGAATGTGGGGATGTCCGGTCTGTGTCAAAAGATAAACGACAGACAAGTTAGAGGCTAGATCTATAAAAGCACGCTTCATAGGGTATCCTAAAGAATCAGTAAGATACTACTTTTATCTTTTAAAGGATTGCAATATGATTGTGAGCCGGCATGTAATGTTCTTGAAAAAATAGTTTATCCAGGATGGAGGTAATGGGAGGCTAATTGAGCTTGAAGAGAAAGCCTCTGAAGAGTGGGGAGCTTTAGATCAGGTTGAACCTATTGAACCAGTAGATATGGTTGTTCCTCCTATACCTTGTAGATCTAGTACGATCTTCCATCCTTCTGAAAGATATTTAGGTATGCTTACAGAGGATATAGAGAAAGTATTCCTCATAAGAGATAAGGATCAAGTAGTTGATCCCAAGACCTATGATGAGGCGATATCAGACATCAACTCCAAAAAATAATTGAATGATATGAAATCAGAAATTAACTCAATGTATTCGAACCAGGTCTGGACCTTAGTGGATCCACCAGAGGGTATTATACCCATTGGGTATAAATGAATCTAGAAAAAAAAGATAGGTGCAGATGATAAGTAGAGATCTATAAAGCTAAGCTAGTGGCGAAGGATTATAGTCAACATCAAGGCATTGACTATCAGGATACCTTTTTAACTATAGCCATACTGAAATCCATTCACACACTGCTTGCCATTGCAGTTTATCATGATTATGAGATATGGCAGATGGACATGAAAATGGTGTTCCTTAATGGATATCTTGAGGAAGATATCTATATGGAACAGCTCTTGGGTTTCACTTTCAGTGATGAAGATCATAAAGTCTGCAAGCTGCATAGATCCATCTATGGATTGAAGCAAGCTTTTCAGAGTTGGAACACTCGTTTCAACGATGCGATCAAATCATTTGATTTCATCAGAAACGAGAAAGAGCCTTGTGTTTACAAGAAGGTCAGTAGGAGGACCATCAAATTCTTCGTATTATACGTAGATGACATCCTCCTTATTGAGAATGATATTTTTATACTGACTTTGATCAAGAGTTTGTTGTCCAAAAAATTTTTCATCAAAGACCTATAGGAAGCATCTTATATTCTAAGAATTAAGGTCTATAGAGATAGACTGAATAGGATGCTTGGCCTTTCACAGAAGATGTACATAGAGGAAGTGTTGAATATGTCAGCATGGAGAACTCTAAGAGGGGACTACTACCTTTTAGACATGGCATTAGTCTCTCCAAGAAGATGTGATCTTGCACACCTGAGGAGATTCGACGAATGAGCAAGATGCCTTATGCTTCGACTAGAGGGAGCCTCATATATGTCATATTATGCATGCAACCTGATATAGCCCTTGCTGTGAATGTCACGAGTAGTTATTAGTCGAATCCAGAAGAAGAGCATTGGACTACTACGAAGAACATCCTTAAGTACTTGAGAAGGATTAAGGATTTGTTCTTGATCTTTGGAGGAAGTTCTGAGTTGCGGATTGAGGAATACACTGATTCAGACTTTATGTCTGATCCTGATGATACAAGGTTTACATTAGGATGTGTGTTTTTGCACAATGATGGTTCTACTAGCTGAAAAAATTTCAAGTAACCCATCATTACGAATTCTACAATAGAAGCTGAGTATATCACTACTTCGAAAGCTGCAAAAGAAGTCTTCTGATCTAAGAAGTTCATTACGGAGCTTGGAGTGATGCCATCAGATGTCATTCCCTTGTACTATGACAACAATGGTGCCATAGTCCTTGCTAAAGAGCCCAAGTCTCATCAGAAATCCAAGCACATCTAGCAGCAATTTCACATTATACACGACTACTTCGAGAAGAAATATGTTGAGGTGCGAAGAGTAGATTTCATGGACAACATAGCAGACCCACTAACGAAGTAATTGAGCTAGTCAAAAATTGAAACCCACCTTAAGAAGATGGGTCTTAGGTATATGGCCAATTGACTTTAGGTTAAGTGGGAGATTGTTAGATGTATGACCTGAAAAATCAATTGTTGGCTGACACATTATGATTTTTAGAACATATTTTTGTACTTGATTTATTAAAATTAATAAAATAGATATTGTCTTATCCATTCATGTGTAATGCATCTGTGAATCATCCAAGGAGTTAATAGATAATGATGCATATTCTCAAAAGTTGAGAATTTGAAACATGTGTCATTATAGATTAATTCCTGAATTGCTTTCGATCATTGAATCATCATGAAGATGGTAATAGATCCATCAAGATCGATGCACAGATCATTTTTCTTTTGGATAGACGAGTCTCGAGTCTACAGTATAGGGATATTGGAGCGAAAGTGTAAATGATCGTTAGAGAACAACGGTACTGAGCGTGATCAAGAGTAAGAAGTCACTTGGATGTCAACTCACTTATCAGTGATTATCTCGATATTATAGTTATGTGAGTAGTTCTTTGACCTGCTGTGCCTCGACCGCTCACAGTAGGATTGCTATAGTTTGACAATACATAAATATGATCTCTAGCCATTCGAAGCCTTGCGGTATTCGTTGGCTGTAGTAGGTTCGCTGTAAGAGTAGGGTGTGCACTTATGGGGGATCTATCTACCTTAATAGTTGAGGGTAGTTCTATATGATCTAAGAGGCTGAGTCTTTAAGTCTGTGGCTAAAGCAGCATGATAATAGAAAGAAGTTTTCATGAGATTCACGATTGGACTCAAGCTAATTAAGTCTTGCATATGACAGATGCTTAGGGTTTGATGAGTTTTCATGACCTGTGTCCTGTTGTGACTCTCGATAGAAGAACTGAATCATACGTTAACTATACCTAGAGGTTCTATCTTCAGTTCTATTAGATTGTTACTACATATTGTTAGATGTCATTGATGGATTGTGAAAACTCACTAGGATCATTCTGGATTGATGATCCTTAATGGATGTAAGTTGAAATTATTCCAACCCATTAAAAGAAGTTTCAATGATACTATGATAGAGATCATGGTATGTCTCACTACCAGACAGAATTAAACCTATGAGATCACATACAAAAGAGGTTGACTAAGTCATTTGATTGGATCAAGATCAAATTATCAGTTGGATTGATAATTTAGATTAAATTTGTAAAAGTTACAAATTTAGTAACTGCTAATTGTTAGCATAGGGACTTAATTATAAATATTACAATATAAATTAGCCAAATTAAATTATAAATTAAGTCTTAATTAATTTAAATCAAATTTAATTTAATTAGATTTGACTTAATTTAAGGTTAATTGGATTTAATAATCCAAGTTGGACTTGGATTCCAATCCTAATTAGATTAGAATTGACAATCTTTTTGAACTGGATTCAAATCGGGTTTGAATTAAATTCAAACCAAACCCAAATTGACCATGAACCTCACCTAATTGGATTAGGTTAAGAGGATCTCAGTTTGATTGAGATTCTCTCTCCTTTTTAGCATAGAAAAGAGGAGAAGGCGTTATCCTTCTCCTAGCATGCATGGGAAAAGGAGGGGCGCCAACATCCTTCTAAGTTCTCTCTCTTACTCAATTTTGAAAATTAATCAAAACCTAATTGATTAGAATTAGATTAGAAATTTGTTTAATTTATTTCTCCTTTTTGTGGCATGGATATTGAGGAATTTGATTCATCCTAGGGTTTGGGCGTGGACCTCCTTATGGCCGCCCACCCTTGCACCTATAAGAGGGGCGTTCCACCTCTTGGATGCCCTCAGCAAGTTTCCATCAGATTTCTATGGTAAAAAGGGAGAAAATTAGAGCAAAATAAGAGAGAAAAAAGGTAAGGAAAAGAAAGGAGAAAAGAAGAAGAGAAAGGGTTCTCTTCTAGCATCTTCTTCGAGGTCCTGTGCGAAGGTGTTCGTATAGTTTTCTTCTACGACAAGATCAAATCGTATGAAGTAGATTTGAAAGAGGTTAGTACCTCGATGATCAAGTAGGCTTCAGACTTGCCTCTGCCCTATGTGGATATCCATAGAAGCTAGGCACATGCGTGGCTATAAATAGAATCAGGATTCGATCCAGATCCGACTTGCAAGTGGATAGCGATCTCAATGTAAGATTTCAATCCTCTTTATTTCTATTTTCAGATCTATAATCTGATTTTATCATGTATGTTGGATCTGTTGGGAATAGTATCCCAAAGCCAATCGCTAGCCTGTTGACGGTTGTGCTCTTTCTTGTATTAGCATATGAATTATAAATAAATAAAAGTTATTTTAACATTTTTCATCATAAATTGTTTCATCTTCTAATGAACTCCTGTGTTGTGGTGAAGTCCTTAGGACTATTTAGACTCGACAAAGAAGGATTTGTCATTTAGTCCTTAAACCTGTTCGTGATCAAATGATATGTTGTTACCAAGGACAACAATATTTATCAAGCATAGGTCGTTGTGTGCCATATGGGTTGGTTATCCTCTTAACCAAGGAGTGTGGAGACACTGGTATGACATACAGGTGAGATGTAAGGGTACATCTGCACTGAACGTGACTGACTCCAGAGCTATTTCTGCTGTCAAGATTTGCTCCGATGGGATATGGGTATAACTGTCCCTCTGACCTGAGACCACCACGGTGATTTGTAAGCAACTCATTGCACTTAGGCACTGGACTACCTGAATTTTTAATTCAGTGATGGAAGGCTGCTGGGTGTAGTCAACTACTTGACTTGTCGGTACGTATGTCAAGATGGGATTGATCACTCCAGTTCAGGAGCTGTGTATAGTCGTGTTTCAATTTAGCAAAACTTTGGTCAGGGTTGTCCTAGTGAGGAGTCACAGGACTGTTTGAGTTAAGCACGATTCGGATGATCTGATCAGGGTTGACAGTTTAACCCTGAGTCGTCCTATACACAGGGGTCAAAAGGGATGAATTATACAGTAACCATATTCACGTAGGTTCTGAATGTTGCGATTGTGACTATTCGACCTATCCGGACATCGGATACCATTGCTAAATGGTCACTTCGATTAGTACAGAAATTGATTCCTGTGCTACCGGCTTAGGTTTGAACCTGCGGGGTCACACACATTAGATGTTCCTATCTGATCTGATGGCTGGCGAAGAGTCCCACTGGACTGGGACTCTTTGACCAAGAGTCCTAATGCTCAGGGACTATATGATTGAGAATTAAGATTCTCTGATCACGAGTTCCACACATTTTAGATACCGAGGTCAAGAGTCCCACTGGTTTGGGACTCTTCGATCAAGGTTTCATATCGATAGACTTTGATGTCCGATTGCCCATCGGATTTAGATTCAGTATTTATGAGAGGTTTAATTAGTGATTTGATCGCTAATTAACTCAATTTGATTGAGTAATTATTTTTGAATCAAGTCCAATTGAATTGGATTCAGTTGGGTTTGACCCGATTAGGTTAAGAGTTGACCTAATCGTCGAACTAGTTTGGTCCCTGATCTGATCAAGGGTTGGGCTTAGTCAATTCTTGATTTGATTAGAATTTTATTGAGCCTAATTAAGCCTAATTATGTTGGGTTTAACTTAGTCTAATTGTGCCTAACCTATTTTGATAAAGTTGGTTCAATTAGATTGGTTTAAAATATGAAACCACCTTTGACTTATCTCCCTGCGCCACCTCTCTTCACCTGCGCCTATTTGAATTCACGAGAAATTAGTTCTCATGAATTCTCTCCCATGCAGAAGCCTTCTCACGCCCCTTCTTTGTGCGCCATTTGGGTGGATAAATATGGTTGGTTGGCCATTCAAATTCAAATGAAGTTTGAATTTGAATGGGCAACAAATCCCATGCGCCACCCCTTTCTTTTGTGCGCCACTTATTCTACACGAGAAAAGGTTTCTCATGAAAACTCTCCATGCACAAAGAAGCCCACACTCATCTCTTCACATGCCTAGAGTGCATAAGGATAAGTTGATTGTCATTTGAATTCAAATTCAATTTGAATTCAAGTGAGCAACCACCTAGCTTTATCTTCTCACGCGGTAAAAATGCTGCAAAGATGCGGTCTTGCACTATTTTAAAAGAAATGAGAAGGTGGGGCATGTGAGATCTGATCTAAGAGTGAAAAGGGGGCATCAGAAAGACCCTCTGCATGAGAAAAGAAAAGTAAAGAAGAAAAAAGAGAGAGTGGGCGCAAGGTTTTTCTTGTGTACCCTAGGGTTTCTGTCTAGGGTTCGGGAAGTGAGAAAGTGAGCTACGAGTGTCGTGAGCCCACTAAATTTTAGGAAGAGCTTCATCAACCTCTCAAGTACATCTGCTAATGATTCAGAGTATTTGAAGAGTCGACAGATCAAGATCGAAGGAGTTCGATCAATATTTGCCGTCGAAAGGGTTCTGCAACGAACTAGCATTCGTGAGGACCCGATCAGACCGAGAGCTTCGTGTGGATGATCCGTAGAGGCCAGACATATTGTGTGACTATATTGCAATGATCAGACCTTTTCAACGATGATCAGACTACAGCGATCGACTACCTGCACAAAGGTAATGTGTTCTGAACACATAACAGTAAAATATTTACTATAGAGAATTTGAAATTTCAAATTTAAATGCATGCTATATATATCATATTTAGATCCTTGTATAGGGTTAATACATATTAATTAATTAGATTAATTAATAATTTTTATTATAAAATTATAATTTTAAAAAAGTTTTAAAATTATCATTTTACCCCTGCACTGAAATTCCCACAAATGGAATCAGAGCAGGTTCTAAAATATGATATACATTTGTATGCATAGATTAAGTAGTAATCTAAAAATTTAAATTTAAAATTTAAATTTGAAATTCAAAATTTGAATTTTGAATTTGAAATTCAAAATTCAAAATTCAAAAATTCAAAATTTAAAATTCAAAAATTTGAAATTCAAAATTTAAAATTTGTTTGAAATTTAAAATTCAAAATTTAAAATTCAAAATTTGAAATTCAAAAATTTGAAATTTGAAATTTGAAATTTGTTTGAAATTTGAAATTCAAAATTTAGAATTTAAAATTTAAAATTTAAAATTTAAATTTTGAAATTGGTATATTTAGATATACTTGATCCAAGTAGCAAGTAGTCTAATTGGATTGGTTGCCATGGTCATCCGATCATAGGAGAAAAGTAGGGTTTAAAGTCCCTCTCCTCCCATTCGATGGGATTCTCCTATGGCGGTAGGAGTGCCGATGCAATTATATCTCATACAGATGAAGCAGCGAAAGAACTTAATTGTAAAGATTTAATTATAAAATTTATCATGAATGTATTAGATTAGATCTAAAAGAATATTCATGATTTATTTTGATTGAGTTATTTTCTGTTATGTAATTAGCAATGGGATTGCTGTTTATAAAATGTGCTGATCCGTTTGTGAAATGAGTCAATACATTTGGTGAATAGAAAATAAAACTTTTCAAATTTAAAAATTATTTTTGAAATATCAAACCCTGACCCATCAGCCCAAATACTTAATTAAAAGAATTAAGTGTTGTCTAGTTGGTCTAGAATTTGAATTAAGACCTAAGACAATTGCATAAACTTGTGGCTCAATGGGTTAGATGGATTAGGTCCATAATTGGGTTAGACCTAAGGTTAACTTAAAGAAATGGACTAAATTAGAGTAATTGATCAAATCTAATCAAAAGTTAAATTAGATTAGGTCAAGGACACTCTAGACTCAACTCCAATAGTTGTAGTTGAATGGGTCCATGTCTTTAACTAGACCAAAATGGACTTAATTCATGGCTATGCGGTGGAACCCTATTTACTAAGTCGATCAAATTAAAACTAATGAACCGATTGGTGTCTAAGGTAAGTTCGACAGTCTCACCAGTGGTTTTTAAGTGGGAGCTACTCGCATTGATTCGATCTCTGACGAGTTAATGGCATATCTCCACCACTGATCTCACTTATCTGGCCAACCTGGTGAGTTAGGTTTTGATTAGATCACTTGGTGATTAGGGCTTACCCATGTCATTAGGTAAATCAGTGTGACTGATTTAGGTGCTCCTAATGCTGGCTTTAATTAAATCCTTTTTAATCTGACTTGATGAAGTCAGTGGGAGGATTGAAATTGGCTGGTTAATTTTTTCTCTTCTATCCTTTAATAAAATCCTCAAAAATTATTAGGTCCCTAAAAATGATTAAGTTATAGTGATAACTAAGTCATTGCCTCCCATTAAGTGAGTGATAATGAGTCCATTAGTTTAATAATCACTGGAGGCCCAAAGGCCTGGTGCTTATTGACTAATGGAATTATCATTCATAATATGATAATTTGGTTGAGTCTTTCGATGGTGGTCAGGTTGGCCAGCCAAAGTCGGGCCTGATCATTTATTGGTCCGATTCACCAAATCAAGTCATGTTAATGGTTGGACCTAACCAGATCTTTTCAGTAGAGGCCAAAGCCTACTGATTAGGTTCTGGGACAAAATTAATTACTAGAAGTTGTTTAGAGAAACAACTGGTTATGAACCTACCCATAGATGCACATGGGTTGACCAACCAAAGTTGGGCTCATGTGTGGTCTATGTGGATTCTAGTACCCACTAAGGAATTAAAGTAATTCTTTGAATTGGAGGTTGAGGCTACCAGTTCATAAAAATACTGGGAGAAACTTTAGACTAAAGTTCAAGTCTTTAGTATTAATAATTTATGTACTAATAAAGGTCTGATTTTTCTTTATGCAGCTATGGCCACTACCCTGTCGCTTCGGTCATTATTAGATAATGACAAGCTCATGGGATCTAATTTTGATAGCTGGTATCGAAAATTGAAAATCATCCTTGAGTATGAGCAGATCCTTTATGTAGTAACGGATCTGGCACCTGAGGAGTCAGCCCCGAATGCTAGAGGGGTGGTCCAAGATATTTACCAGAAGTGGCTCAACGACCACACCACCGTTCGGTGCATAATGTTGGCGGCAATGAATGATGAGTTCAACCGTAGGTTCGAGAACGTCCAGCTACAGGAGATGCTTCAAATGTTGAACGACTCTTTTGGCATGCCTGACGACGTTGAAAGGCACAAAACTAGTTGTGCCATTTTCAATGCTCGGATGAGGGATGGAGCCTCAGTCATCGATCATGTATTGTACATGATCGAAATGATTGAGCACCTAAGTAAATTGGGCTTTCCCTTGCACGAGCAGCTCGGTAAGGATGCGATCCTTAATTCTTTGCCCAAGTCCTTCCTCCCCTTCCTTACTCATTTTCGGATGATAAAGCCTGCAGTGAACTACCACAGCTTATTGGGGTTGCTGCAGAACTTTGAGAAGGACCACCAGCTCTATAAGGAGTCGATGAATGTTGTGGGAGGATCTTCTTCTGGTCGTCGACCCTTTAAGAAAGGAAAGAAGAAGAAGAACAAGAAGGTGCAGCCGCATGCTGGGACATCTGCACAGGGTCAGACCAAGAAGCGCAAGCTTGATCAGAGCCAGGCAGAGTACTTCTTTTGCAAGAAGCAGGGGCACTGGAAGAGGAAATGTCCTCTATACATTGCCTCCCTGGACCCGAACAGGTCGAAGAAGAAGCAAAGTAATTATATGATAACACCTTGTAACTTTTCCATTTATGATACTACTGCCTGGGTATTGGATATCGGAAGCCCTTATCATATCTGTAATTCGATGCAGGATCTGCAGGTCAGAAAAAAATTTGATGAAGGTGAGAGGTTTCTGAACGTTAGAGATGGAAGCAAAGTTCCAGTTCTAGCTTTAGGAATCATGAACCTTGTAATCAACTCTCGTAATGTAATTCTAAGTGAATATCACTATTGTCCAAGTTTTTTATTCAATATTATTTCTGTAGGCCTTTTGGCCATGTACAGTTATAAATTTTTAATAAAAAAAAATGTTTGCAATATCATTTTGAATGGTGTTACAATATTTGTTGGATAACTAAATAATAAAATTTACTTACTATCACAGCCTGTTAATGTGGTTCAAACCTCTGGTAAATACCCTAGAATGGATAATATGTCAGAAGTCTACCTTTAGCACTGTAGGCTAGGTCATATCAATAAGAACAGGATAAACAGGTTGGCTCAAGAAGAAATTCTTGAAGTTGGTGATTGTGAATCACTTCCAACCTATGAGTCATGTCTTCTTGAGAAGATGACCAAGTCACCTTTTACTGGAAAAGGTGAGCAAGCCAGTGAACCCTTGGGTCTGATACATTCTGATGTATGGGACCCATGAGCTCAAGTGCAAGAGGTGGATATTTCTACTTCATAACCTTCACAGACGACCTATCGAGGTATGGGTATGTCTACTTAATGAAGCATAAGTCGGAGTCGTTTGAAATGTTCAAACTATTTCGAAATGAGGTAGAAAAATAAACTGGGAAGTGTATTAAAACTCTTCGATCTAATCGAGGAGGTGAATACCTTTCCAATGAGTTTCTGACATATCTTGAGGAGAATGGGATTCTCTCTCAATGGACACCTCCTGGAACACCACAGCATAATGGTGTGTCTGAAAGGAGGAATCGAACCTTGTTGGACATGGTTCGATCCATGATGGGGTTTGCTGGTCTGCTGATCTTCCTCTGGGGATATGCGCTCGAATCGGCTTGTTACTTTCTAAATAGGGTTCCGAGTAAGTCTGTAACCAAAATACCATATGAGATATGGATAGGACGTAATCCAGTACTCTCGCACCTTATGGTTTGGAGGTGTCCGGCTTATGTTAAACATTTAATTATGGACAAGCTTGGACCTAGGTCTGACAAGTGTTATTTCATAGGGTATCCAAAAGAGACCAAAGGGTATTATTTCTACCTAGCTGATGAGCAAAAGATGTTTGTCAGCCTTAAGGCAATCTTTTTGGAAAAGGTTCCTTGGTGAAGGGACTGTTGCCTCTAAGGTCGAACTTGAGAAAGTTTGACAGGTGGAAAAACCGACACAAGTTGCTGAACTTGAACCGGATTTGGATAGATCAGATCTGGAGCCCATTGTTCCTGCACCCTTAAGGTGGTCTGGTAGAGTACCACATCAACCGGACAGATACCATGATTTTTTGGTCCGGAATGATGATCCTGTCGAACTTGATGAAAATGATGAAGATCCGATCACCTACATGGATGCAATGCAGAGACCTGACTCTGAGAAATGGCTAGAGGCCATGAAATCCGAAATGGAGTCCATGAAGGTCAACGATGTGTGGACATTGGTTGACCCACCCGAAGGAGTAAAATCCATAGGGTGTAAGTGGGTCTTCAAGAGGAAGAGAGGCACAGACGGAAAGGTGGAGACCTATAAAGCCCGTCTGGTTGCCAAGGGATATCTTCAACATTATGGTATAGACTCTGATGAGATATTTTCTCCTGTGATAATGCTCAAATCCATTCGGATTATGCTTGCGATAGCTGCCCATCTGGATTATGAAATCTGGCAGATGGATGTGAAGACAGCTTTCCTAAATGGAGAGCTGGACGAAGAGGTGTATATGATACAACCTGAAGGGTTCACATCCACAGATGGGTCTAAGGTGTGCAGGCTACAGAGGTCCATTTATGGACTTAAGCAGGCATCTCGGAGTTGGAACATATATTTTGATAGGACGATCAAGACGTATGGCTTCATTAAGAATGGAGAAGAGCCCTGCATTTATAAGTGGGCTAATGGTCCAGTAGTGATATTTCTTGTATTGTATGTGGATGACATTATCTTAATCGGGAATGACGTCCCTGCATTACAAGGAATAAAGATTTGGCTGTTGTCACAGTTCTCCATGAAGGATCTGGGAGAAGCTTCCTACATCCTAAGGATGAGGATCTATAGGGATAGATCTAAAAGGTTGCTTAGCTTATCCTAGTCCACGTACATTGATTCTATGCTGAAGAGGTTCAGCATGGAGAATTCCAAGAAAGGCTACCTACCGATAGGCCATGAAATTTCTCTCTCGAAGAGGGATTGTCCGACAACACCTCAAGAGAGAGAGCGTATGGGTAGAGTTTTATATACTTCGGTAGTGGGATCTATCATGTACGCCATGAGAAGAAAGCTCCTGTGTTGTGATGAAGTCCTTAGGACTATTTAGACTCGACAAAGGAGGATTTGTCGTTTAGTCCTTAAACCTGTTCGTGATCAAATGATACGTTGTTACCAAGGACAACAACGTTTATCAAGCAAGGTCATTGTGTGTCATATGGGTTGGTTATCCTCTTAACCAAGGAGTGTGGAGACACTGGTATGGCATACAGGTGAGATGTAAGGGTACATCTACACTGAACGTGACCGACTCTGAAGCTATTTCTGCTATCAAGATTTGCTCCGATGGGATATGGGTATAACTGTCCCTTCGACCTGAGACCGTCATGGTCACTTGCAAGCAACTCACTGCACTTAGGCACTGGACTACCTGAATTTTTAATTCAGTGATGGAAGGCTACTGAGTCTAGTCAAGTACTTGACTTGTCGGTGCGTGTGTCAAGATGAGATTGACCACTCCAGTTCAGGAGCTGTGTACAGTCGTATTTTAATTTAGCAAAACCTTGGCCAGGGTAGTTCTAGTGAGGAGTCACAGGACTGTTTGAGTTGAGCACAATTCGAATGATCTGATTAGGGTTGACAGTTTAATCCTGAGTCGTCCTATACCCAGGGATCAAAAGGGATGAATTATACAGTAATCATATTCGCATAGGTTCTGAATATTGTGATTGTGATTATTCGACCTATTCGGATGTCGGGTACTATTGCTAGATAGTCACTTCGATTAGTACAGGAATTGGTTCCTGTGCTACCGGCTTAGGTTCGAACCTGCGGGGTCACACACATTAGAGGTTCCTATTTGATCTGATGGCTGGTGAAGAGTCCCACTGGACTGGAACTCTTCGACCAAGAGTCTTAATGCTCGAGAACTCTGTGGTTGATAATTAAGATTCTCTAATCATGAGTTCCACACATTTTGGGTATCGGGGTCAAGAGTCCCACTGGTTTGGGACTCTTCGATCAAGGTTTCATATCGATGGACTTTGATGCCCGATTGTCCGTTGGATTTGGACTCAGTATTTATAAGAGGTTTAATTAGTAATTTGATCATTAATTTACTCAATTTGATTGAGTAATTATTTTTAGATCAAGTCCAATTAAATTGTATTTAGTTGGGTTTGACCCGATTAGGTTAAGAGTTGACCTAATCGTCGAAGTGGTTTGGTCTCTGATCTGATCAAGGGTTGGGCTTAGTCAATTTTTGATTTGATTAGGATTTTATTGAGTTTAATTAAGCCTAATTGTATTGGGTTTAACTTAGTCTAATTATGCCTAACTTATTTTGATAAAGCTGGTTCAATTAGATTGGTTTAAAATATGAAACCACCTTTGACTTATCTCCCTGTGCCACCTCTCTTCACCTGTGCCTATTTGAATTCACGAGAAATTAGTTCTCATGAATTCTCTCCCATGCAGAAGCCTTCTCACGCCCCTTCTTTGTGCGCCATTTGGGTGGATAAATATGGTTGGTTGGCCATTCAAATTCAAATGAAGTTTGAATTTGAATGGGCAACAAATCCCATGCGCCACCCCTTTCTTTTGTGCGCCACTTATTCTACACGAGAAAAGGTTTCTCGTGAAAACTCTCCATGCACAAAGAAGCCCATGCCCCTCTCTTCACACGCCTAGAGTGGATAAGGATAAGTTGGTTGACATTTGAATTCAAATTCAATTTGAATTCAAGTGAGCAACCACCTAGCTTTATCTTCTCATATGGTAAAAATGGTGCAAAGATGCGGTCTTGCACCGTTTTAAAAGAAATGAGAAGGTGGGGCATGCGAGATCTGATCTGAGAGTGAAAAGGGGGCGTCAGATAGACCCTCTGCATGAGAAAAGAAAAGAAAAGAAGAGAAAAGAAAAGAGAGAGTGGGCGCAAGGTTTTTCTTGTGTACCCTAGGATTTCTGTCTAGGGTTCGAGAAGTGAGAAAGTGAGCTACGAGTGTTGTGAGCCCACTAGATTTTAGGGAGAGCTTCATCAACCTCTCAAGTACATCTACTGATGATCCAGAGCATCTGAGGAGTCAGTAGATCAAGATCGAAGGAGTTCGATCAACATCGGCCGTCGAAAGGATTCTGTAATGAACTAGCATTCGTGAGGAGTCGATCAGATCGAGAGCTTTGTGTGGATGATCTATAGAGGCCAGATACATTGTGTGGCTGTATTGCAATGATCAGATTTTTTCGATGATGATCAGACTGCAGCGATCGACTACCTGCACAAAGGTAATATGTTCTAAACACATAACAGTAAAATATTTACTGTAGAGAATTTGAAATTTTAAATTTAAATGCATGCTATATATATCATATTTAGATCCTTGTGTAAAGTTAATACATGTTAATTAATTAGATTAATTAATAATTTTTACTGTAAAATTATAATTTTGAAAAAATTTTAAAATTACCATTTTATCCCTGCACTAAAATTCTCACAGGATCCCCTTTAGATGATATTAGATGAGATCTAGGGTGTGCAATAGGTTAAAATTTTTAATCTATGCTTTTCTCTATATTTTTATGAGATGAAAAAAATTTTGCATGCTGAAATCACCTAAGTCCAACATTTTGACCTGCAATACCTCGACTATTCATAATGAGGCTGCTGTAGTTTAACTACACTATAACTCGATCTTCTAGCCATACAGAACTTTGAGATGTATGTTGGTTGTAGTAGGTTTGTTGTAGGATTAGGGTGTGTACTTAGATGGGATCTATCGATCTTGTTAGATAAGGAGTAGTCTTATGTGATTTATGAGACTGAGTTTTGAAGATTTTGATCATGATAGAGTGAATGATGAAATACTTTTTTTATAGTTTTTACATAAGAACTTAAGTCAAATAAATGTTATATATGACAAATGGTGGGATTTGATGAATTTTTCATAACCTCCATCTTATCGAGACTTATGATAGAAGAACTGAATCATATGATAACTATACTTAGAGATTTATTTCTTCTATTCTACTAGATTACCTTTACATACTGCTAGGTATTATTGTAGATTGTGAAATCAATGAGAATTATTTAGATGATCAATAATTCTCAATTAACTGAATTGGAAAGTGTTCCAATCTACTGAAAGGAGTTTCAATGATATGTTGATGGAGATCAAAATATATCTCACTATCAAATAGAATAGAACATATGGGATCATACATGAAAGAGGTCCTGACTGATCGAATTATTGAATTATGATTTTAAATCATAAAAAAAAATTAATTATCAATTTGATTGATGATTGGACTAATTAGTAAAAGTTATATGGAGGATTTGCTAAGAGTTAGTGAGTTGTAGGAGGACTTAATTCTAATTATTGCTAGATTATTTGATTTGATCAAATAATGAAGTTGAGTCCTAGTCAAATTAAATTCACATTTAATTTAATTGATTTTGTTCTGATTTTGAATCAGATTGGGTCTCATTGGTCTAAAGGGTTTAAACTAGATCAATTGTTGACTTATTATGAAACCTAAACCAATTTGGGTTTGGACTCAAACCAATGTGGGACTCTATTTGAAAAAGATGATTGAGGAACAAAAGGACTCTCCCCAACACCGCATGCCTCATATGGGAATTAGCATGGAGAAAGGAGGGCGCATAAAAAGATGGGGTGGCACTCTATCTCTGAGAGTCCATGCACCTCAAAACACTCAACCACAAACCCTAGGGCATTGGTTTAAAAGGTGATAAGAGGGGGTGCCTCCACATGATAACATCAAGAGAGATTGGTGTAAAAAAAGTGGGGCTTGAGGGAAGGGTTCAATGCACAAAAAAAAAAAGATGAGGGCATGGGTTGTTTGATGCCTCCTCCTTTCTTTCTAACATCCAAGAGTTGGTTGTTGAGTAGACGCCTTTCTCTCTCTTTAGTCTAAGAGTTAGACATGGCTTCTCTTTCTCTGCCTCTTCTCCACAGATGTCTAAGAGTTGGACAAAAGAAAAGAGATTTGATTTCTTGATCTCCTTCTCCTCCAGATTTAGTCTAAGAGTTGGATGAATGGAAAGAAAAGAGATTTGATCTCTTTTTCTTCTCTAGATCTTCTTATTTCTCTTAAGAGAAATGAAAAAAAAAAGTCAGATTAGATCTGATTTCTTCCTCCTACTATCGATCTCTTTGGTTCTTTTGAGAAGAGAATCAAGTGAGAAAAAATATTTAACAATCCAAAGAGCGATCTCTGCAAGTAAGTTAGTACCCTGATAAGATCAGGATCTCCTGATCAGATCAGTCTCGAGTGGATATCTATAGAGATCGAATACTTGTACAATTTTAATAGACCTTGAAGACATCCACAGATCACCGAAATATGGTTTCAACGAATCTTGATGATATTTACAGATCATCGGATCGCGGTGAAGATCTACCCATGCAAAGGTAAAAATTAGATTTTTATTTTTGCATAGATTTAATCTTATATGATGATACCTGATTTTATGTTGAGATATGATCACTATGCATGCTTGATTAGATTAGATCTAACTAATAAAAACTCTTAACATCATTTTGATATAAGGTTGTCCTGACATAACGTTGACACTTTATGTTGTATGGTTGTCCTAGAATGATGTTGAAAGTTTTTAAAATTTTTCTTCTACCGTGTAATTATGTTTTGAAATTTTTGCATGCAATCGAAAACCCATGTGATGGATTTTCTAACAATTTGGCTGATTGATTTTAGTGCAAATGGAAGATTGTTAGATGTATGTCCTAAAAGTCAATCAAGCTGACACATGTATTTACTCGAGCACATAATTTTATATTTAATATTTTATTATTAATAAAATTGGATTATTTATTTCATTCATATTATGCATGTATCCATGAATTATTCAAAAAATTAATAAAATAATGATATATATTCTCAAGAGTTGAAAATTTGACATATGTGTCATTGGTGATTAATTCTTAAATGCTCTCATCGATGGATCATCATAGAGACAGTGACTGATTTGGATAAATTGGTATATGGATCACTTTTCTTTTAAGATATATAAGTCTCGAGTCTACAGTATGGAGATACTGGAGTGAGAGTGTAGGTGATTGTTAGAGAATAAGGATATCGAGTATGACCAATCCGAGAAGTCACTTGGATATCTACTCACTTGTCCGTGACTTGTTCGATGCTGCAATAGTGTGACTAGTCCTTAGATATATGGTGCCTCGATTATTCACAATGGGCTTGCTATAGTATGACTGCACATATACTTGATCTCCTAGCCATATGAATCTTTACGGTATAGGAATAGGATGTGCACTTATATGGAATCTATCGATCTTAGTAAATAAGAAAGATAATCCTATATGATTTATAAGATCGAGTGCAGAACATCTTGGCCAGGATAATGTGAATAGTAGAAAGAGTTTCTATATTTTTCACATCAGGGACTCAAGTCGAATAAATTTGATATATGACAGATGATGGAGTTTGATGAAAAATTTCATAACTTCCATCTTGTTGGGACTCACGATATGACTGCATCATATAATAATTACACCTAGAGGTTCATCTATTTCATTCTACTAAAATACCACTATATGCTACCAGGTATTACTAATGGATTGTGAGACTCATGAGAATTATTTTGATGGTCAATAATTCTCATTAGATGAGTTAGAATTATTTCAATCCATTGAAAGGAGTTTCAATGATATTATTGATGGAGATCATAATATTTCTCACTTCCATACAGAATAGAACTTATAGGATCTCACACAAAGAGGTTGTGTCTGATCAGATGGTTGGATTTCATTTAACATGTCAAAGATTGATAAGTCAAAGGTTTGATTATACCAAAGAGTTGACAAAATTAAACACAGAGGCAATAGGACTCCTTACGAGATAAGGATTTGGATTTGGTCAAAGTCCAAGCCACTTAGAACTCTATCCACCAAAGTATTTGACATATAGGACTCATGAGATAACGCCACCCATCTTTTCTCACCTAACATTTTCCTCATGCCAAAGAGGGGTGTGCGTCCAAGAGTTGGGATGCCTCAAGGTCTTTTGCCTTGAAAGGACTCCTAGTTTTACAAGGTTTTGATTTGGTCAAAGGTTGACATCAAAAAAGAAGATAAGGTCTAAGGAGTTTGAGACCTTGAAGGATTCCTCATGCCTTATGTGGATAGTGCTTCATAACTCATGCCCCAACCTTTCTTATATTAAGAAGAGGTGCACCTAAATTCTTTCTCACAGAGGAAAAAGGAGTCCACACCTTTTTGGTTCCATGCCCCAACCCTCCTTGCGCCTCCTATCTATCCCTTCCTCTTGTTTCTCATGTTAAAAAGGAGTTTTAATGCTCAAGGGCTTCTCATGTTAAAAGGGTGCTAACACCCTAAGTGGTTTTTGTGCGCCTATTATCTCTCACACCCTCTCTCTCTAATGCCAATTATTCTTTGGGGCTTTATTATTATGTGAGAACATGTCTCACACCTCCAACATAGCTCACGCACCATCCCTCTCTTCTTGCAACATCCAAGAAGTTGGACGTGGTCCAAGAGTTGGACGCCTCTTCTTGCACACCCAAGAGTTAGGCACATGCAAGAAAGAAAAGAGAAAAAGGGTGCTAGATTTTCTTGAAAAGAAAATTAAAAAAGGCTGAGGAGTTGGATTTTCTTGAGAAAGGAATCAAGAAAGGATCAGGAAAGATTTCTGATCCATTCATATATGGAGTGCAATCTATGAAGAGAAAAAACTGAAATTCTTGAACAGAAATTTTAGTAAAGAGGAAAAAGAAATCCACCATCAAAGAGGATCTCTACAAGGGAGCTAGCACTTCGGTGAGATCAGACACTCTAATCTGACGATAGTCTTGTATGGATACCTATAGAGGTTGAATGCTTGTGCAGCTTCAAAAAAACTTTAAATACATCCACAATCATCATATTGCAGTGAAGAGCTACCAGCACAAAGGTGAAGATTTAATCTCCTTTTTTTAATCTTAATCTTAATAACTATGAGGGATCCAGGATTGATTTGAGATGAGATTTTGCATTTAATAATCTAAAAATTATTTTTATTCTACTACATATTTATCTTAAAATTTTTATTTTATTCTTTCACTGTGGATATCAATCAACTTCTAGTTTCCAACAATGACAATAACTCAGTACTGACCTTAGGCCAATATTCATATAAGGCACACAACAAAGACAATGAAGGAATACTTTATTCAAAAGATTTGTACATGTTCCAAAAGAAGCTTATTACAAGATGACTTCATCTCTACAAGACTCATCATAATAGAAAAGAAGAAAAGATATAAGGTTCGAGCTCGATTGACATCCTCAAACTTAGCTGTCATCCATGGGCACGAAGCCAAACTATGCCTAACAAGGTCCTCGATAGCATCTGCATGTGGAGATCTCTCTCCTTCAACAGTCGTCGGCCCTCGAAAAAGGACATCAGGGATAGAATAGCATGTACCCTCTAACGACCACACTCCATCTCCCAGATATATTCTGAGGAGGGCCAAAAAGCTAGCTTACCAGGGGGAGGAAGTTCCCCTAGAAAGGTTGAAGACCCTTCTTTGGAGAATGATGCTGGAGCAGCCCCTGACGGCCATCGCTGCAACTCTATCACTAGGGCGGCGGATCTTTCCAATACCTCCTATTTCAAGCTGGAATGCTAATCTCTTGAGACATTCTGTGGTTGATCGATGGTAGGAAGAGACTCCCCAAGACAAAAGAAAGCCCTAATGATTTTGTGGCATGGGGAGAGGCAGCGCAACCATGAGATTGTGGAAGACTTATCGGAGAGATGCACTACAAGAATTTGGACTATTAGTGATGGCTATTTGCCATTGCTAATAATCCAGCTGCCATTGCCAATAACATCGCCATCGCTAATTCCATCGTAACAATCAATCTAAAAAAATATTATCGTTAAATATCATTATTAGTGATGGTAAATATTGCTGTCGCTAATATGACTATTAGTGATGGCATTAGCGATGCAATAACTCTGTTGTTAATTATTTTTTAATTTTTAAATTAAATTTTTAAAAAATTAAAAAAAATAGCAATGATATTTTTGTGGCTAATACCATCATTAATAATTATTAGCAATAAAAAATATCATTGCTAATGCCATCTCTAATTTTTTAATTTTTAAATTAAATAAAAATTTTAAAAAATATTAGAGATTACAGGATCGTTGCTAATAAGTATTAGCGATGATATTTTTCATCACTAATACCATCGTTAATAATTAATTTTATTTTTTTTAAAAATTAATAAAAATATTTTTTAAAATATATTTTAATTAATCACAATGAATTATGGATCCTAATACCTATTATAATTAAACTCCAAAGATAATATATCAATAAAAATTAAAAATTAATTATATTATATTAAAAATATAAATTATATATATTTTTTTACAATCAATATCAAAAAAATATAATACATAAAAAAAAATCAAATCCGATGCTCATTGTCATCCACCTCTTCCTCCTCCCACTCTTTTCTAGCAACTGGTGGATGAGAGCCGGACATCCCAACATCCTGTAACAAAAAAAAATAAAATAATATTAGTAAGTTTTGATATGGAGATATATTTTTTGATATGAAGATGTATCTTTTGATATACTCCTTCGATTCTTGAATATATTATTTCTACATATTTTATTCGATGATATGGAGCTATAGACACCTCCGATCCATCAATTGGATGGTTAAATTCAATTTTTAGCCCCTAAATCTTCTTTCAAGACTCAAACCTATATATATGAAGCTTCTAAATATGAAAACTTAAAAAAGTAAAAAAATTTAGTAATATAATTATCTGATGTGATGGCTAGGATGATGAGTCCAACCAGTCATGCAGCTGCAGATTCTGGAGAAGCTCCACGATCGTATCGTGGATGGCATCCAGGAGGCTGTGAGGTCATTGGCTCAAAAGCCTCTGCGCTTCACGTGGGCATCGCTCCAGATCTGGAATGTCAAGGCCTGTGAGGATGCTGAAGGATATCGAATTGGTGGAGGGTCAAAGCTATGACCGAATCCTATAATCCGGCTCTTACTCACCCCTCGATGGTGCTGAGCCATCTCTCAAGGTCAAGAGAGGGCTAAGAAGATTGGTCATCACCATATCTCTCAGCAACATACTCTGCATAACGCATCTGCACAATTCAAAAATACATTGGTTCTAATATAAAATTTAGATCCTGTAATAACTTAACTAGTAAATGAAATTTGAAGTTCTTACATAGAATCTAAATAGTCACTAGTCCTCCTAGATTGGTGTGTGGTCGCCCACAACTATAGCTGGTCTGGTGGATGATTTAGCTATCACATCTATAATAAATAAATAATTAAATTAAATTAATTAAAGCATGCATATAAGAGTTTTTATAGTTCTAACGAAGAGTTTTGGTATAGATTTCTTACCAGTCTATGGCCACAATATGTGCATCGATCGAGCCACCCGTATGCCTGATCGGATCCTACTAGACGACCTAGTTCTGCCAAACCCTTTGCCGCCTATCGAAGTACTCCTCGCTGTTCCACTGATCGTAGAGGGTTTGCCATATGTCCACCCACATCCAGTGATCCATGAAGGACCTCCAGTCTGATGGTGACTGGGAATCGGTGTGCTGGATGGTGGACTGCTTGAGGCTATAGAGGCCATCTCAGAACCTCCATGTGGCCACCTCCTCGAAGGTCCGATAGCCAATCTCCTCATCCTGAAGAGTCTCAAATCGATAGTACTCCTGCAAGATAGAAGCAAACGTGTATTAATATGTAATTAAAATACCAACGTATTAAAAATTAAAAATTAAACTAATTTTGATTTACTATAAACATCTTTCAGGCTGCATCACGAGCTCCCAACGACCAACCCGAAAACTCATTCACCGATCCTGACATCAATCGACGTATGATCTCAGTAATAACTCAAGATGTAGAAGGCTCTTTGAATGTACTCTAGAATTGATTTCAAAGAATCAATGTTAACTCTAAAATTACTAAATTCTAAACACATTAATTGAGTATGCAATACTTACGAACGGCTCTAGATATGGATAATCTCTCTATCCTCTGATCGAGTCAAAGGTGCCGCAAGCCAGATAGGTCCTCGACCATGGCACTGTGTCTGAGAGCCGGTGATCGCTACTGCATGCAATTATGGAGTCACTGGTGACCCCCTATCCTACGAACCTGAGCACAAAACATCCAATATAAAGAATGTTATATTAGTTAATAAATAATAAAATAACATAAAATAAAATATATAAATTAAGTGTTAGAGTTTACCACTTGGTGAGAAAGGTGCAGAACCATGCAAGCTGGCCGCATGATCGCTCTCTCCTCGAGAGCTCTATCCTCGATTGGCATGGCTCCAGCCTCTGGAAGACATGATGTATGCTGTCTAAAAATAAAAATAAATAGAGTTATCAAATTAATTATATAATTATGGATGGCAATGTAAGATTTAAAATAATACAAGATAAGTAATTAAAATGATCCAAAAATTATATATTTAGCACTACTCATCGGTCTCTTCAGATATTTGATATCCTTCAGAATCTTCTTTCGATTCTTCCTCTTCTTCTTACTCTGCTTCCACCTCTTCCTCTTCTTCTCCTTCTTGGGAAAGATTATTCTTTAAAACAATCTCAGTTGGATCTACCTCTTCATGTTGGCAATCTTTACATAGGTAAATTTCTGGAGCATCCAATTCTACATCATCAAATGATTGATGAACTCTTACTGTCTCATCTTCTTGAAAGTATTTTGGTAATTAGGGTTCTTTTTCTTCTTTGAGCACATAATGAATGGCTCGAGACTTAATTTTGCATACAGTCCATCAATCTTTCCTTCATCTTTCCCTTGATGGAAAAGAAGTATAATATACTTGAGCAGCTTGTGCAGCTATTACAAATGGCTTGTTGACATAAGCTTTTGATCCATGTTTGATTTCAATAAGCCAGTACCGTGGATCAACCTTCATACCATTGTTGGTATCAAACCATCGGCACTTAAATAAAATGACACTGTTACCTCCAATGTAGCTCATCTTAATCACTTCTTCGAGAATTTTATAGTAGTCACTCTCCGCCTTATCTTCCCATCAGCTGCCTTTTATACACACACCACTGTTTATTGTGCTTTTATAATTTTTATATTGCTGGGTGTGAAATTTGAAATCATTTATGTTATAGCCATTATAGCATGTCACATTTTGTTAGGTCTGTAATCTATTAGTCTCAGCTTCATTGGTATAGACTCGCTCCCTTGAATGACTTGCATATTATAAAAAAATAAATTAAAAAAATTAAAATATATGAAATGATAATGGATGCTTACCAATTGACGGAACCAACATGCAAAGTTCTTTGAGTGCTATGTTGATATTTTTTCATCACTTATGCTCGGATTTTCTCCTTTCAGCATCTTATCATATTGCCTAAACATGCATAAGATAAGTATACTAAAATAAATGATTAAAGAGTTGGAATTGTGATGGACAAGTACAAAACATATGGGTCGACTTCTATGCAGTTTAGCAAAACATGTCTCCACCTGTCGAAGTTCAGTATTAGAGAAAATCCAATGAATCCCGTGCCCAAATTCTTGATTGAGATAGGCAAATATTGAGATCTCCGACTTTGATCCCTTAGCACCACCATCATCATTTCGGCCCACTGGAGTCAGCTTGGTCTGCACACTGGGATTAAAGTAGTATCAGCTGAAATTTGAAATCTCTTCTACTATATAAGCTTCTACAATAAAACCTTCGACTTGTACATTATTTTTCACTTTTTTCTTGAGACTATGTATGTATCTTTCAAATGAGTACATCCACCTGCACTGCACTAGACCTCCACCCTAACTTCATATGCTTGATGAATCATGAGATGCTCCATGAAGTTAAAGAAGTTGAGAGGAAATATCTTCTCCAACTTGCATATCTCTATACTGCTAACCTTAAGACTGGAGGTATGATCAATGGATAGTTTGATAGCATAAATATCTCTAAATAGAAGGCTAAGCTCAGTCAAAAAAATCTATTTGGAGTTGAAAAGGAGATCACGTCAAGCCAATAGGAGTAATCATTGCATGAATATATAGCAGTCATGGCACTTTAGCCCATAAAACTTACAATCTTTGATATTGACGCATCGAGCTAGATTACTTGTATAACCATCTAAGAATTTAAAGCTCTTACACCATTCACAAATATTTTTCAGCTGCTCCCTTGTTAAGGTATAAGATGCTTTCGGCTTTAGAAATTTCTCAGGTGACACCTCAACCAGCTTTAATAGAGGATGCTTGCATATGTCCTTCATATCTACTCGAGCTTTGAGATTGTCTTTCATTTTGCCCTTGATATCCATAACAGTATAAAAAATATTATTGAATACATTCTTCTCGATATGCATGATGTCAAGATTATGATGGATCAAATTGATGGACCAATACGATAATTCCCAAAAGATGCTTCGCTTCACCCAGTTATGAGTTGTACCGAACCTCCGAGGCTTCTGCTTGTCAAATTCAATACCAAATGAGACTTCATCCAATTGATATACCCTCTGAAATATTTTCATACCACTGAGGCACTGGGGCGGATGGTCCTTCTCTATCTTATTCCTCCTGAAACTGTCCCGCTGCTTTCAAAAAGAATGATGCTCGGGGAGAAATTGACGATGACAATCGAACTAACAGAGCTTACGACCATGCTCAAGCTGAAATGATTTTGTATTCTCCATGCAATAGGGATATTCTAGCTTCCCATGAGTGCTCCATCCTGACAGCATCTCATAAGCAGAAAAATCACTAATGGTCCACATCAACGCAGCCTTCATTACAAATTCTGCTTCTTCGATGCATCAAAAGTATGAATGCCATCGGACCATCACAATTTTAACTAATCAATAAGAGGCCTTCGATATACATCAATGCTTCTACCAAGATGTCATGGTTCAGGAATGACTAATATAAGAAAGATGTTATGTTCTTTCATGCACATCCCAGGTGGCAAATTGTATGGAGTGCTAAAGACTAGCCAACATGAATAAAGGGCCACTGCATAATCGAATGGTATAAAACCATCTGTAGATAGACCCAATTAGACATTGTGTGATTCTTGAGCAAATAAAAGGTGGCAAGCATCAAATTACTTTCATACCTTGCTGTCCGATGGATGACACATCATATCAGAGTGCTTGTGTGATCCTTCTTTGTACCATCTCATCTGTCCGATAACATTCTTGGATAAGTAGAGCTTTTAAAGTCTATGAGTGAGAAAAAGGTATCGAAGAATCCTATATGATATGTCCTTTTGATTCCTACCCTCTTTTTTTGGCTTAAATCAGCTTGCACCGCATATGCTGCATGAGCTCTTTTGTTGGTCCTCTTTATAGAAAAGCATGTAATAATTACAGCATACATCTATCTTCTCATATCCTATGCCCAATTCTTTTAATATTTTCTTCAAATCATAGAAGCTCCCAATAAGCTTCTCATCCTTCGATAGTATTTTTTTTATTATTGCTACCATCCTATCATAACAATTGACTGTCATATTAAACTCGGCCTTCAAATTCAATAATTCTGATACAGCTGATAGTACAGTATGTATTTTACATTCTGATCATAGTGGTTCATCAGCATCTTTCAGCATACGATAGAAATCATCGTTACCTGCTTCTAGATTGTCCTCTACATCTTAGTTAAATTTAAGACCAGCTGCATCCATAACCATATCCACCATTCTATCTGTGTCCATATCCTGCTCGATTCTAACCCTTACAACCTTCTCCTATATCTCTCCATGCAGGTACCAATGCTTATAGTTGGGCATAAATCTACTCTTATACAAATGGACAATAATTGTGTCCCTATAAAATATTTCTCTATTGCCACATCTATTACAAGGGCAATGAGTCCATCCTTGATGTAAGAGTGCTGCATTCTCAAAAATAAAATCATAGAAGTACTCTATACTCTCTCTATATTCTGCAAAAATCTCTCTATCAATCACTTGATGGTCCATCCAACTACAGTCCATGGCAGACTATCTAAGAATTCTGTATATATATAAATATAAAGCAATTGTTAAATACTATTTTATTATTCAAAATAGCTTACATAGTAAATGCATCCGATTATCAACTAATAGGTAAAGATAGGTCCTATCCCATTCAAGAAATGCATTAATTCCATAGGTTTATTATAGTAATCAAACGATACACAATAAGAGTCAAAAAAATTTCAATAATATTTTTTCTTAGTTCTCTCATGTAGGAAGAACAAAAAAAAAATACTATCCAAAATTTTTTTCAAACCCTAAGCATACCGTTTGATTATTGTAATGACCTATAGAATTACTTGCATTTCTTAAACTGTCCATTATGGATAATTAATTAACCAATATACATAATTCTTCCATCCATGCAAAAATAAATAAATATATGGATACATTAGAATATGTACATCAATCAACTAATGGATCTATCACTTTATGTCATACAAATTTTATTAAAATTAATATATAATTAATGCTATCCAGCACCTTCCATTGGCTTGAGCGCACTGGGCGCATGAGGGCTAGATGCCTTGGATGCCAGCTGTGATCCGAGGCTCGGACATGCAGGATACGTCCAAACCCCATGTTTGTAATGCTACCCAGCACCTTCCCTCGATTCGAGCATTTTGCATGCCCAAATCCTAGTCCCGTGTATTAGATGTATGCTCTAGAAGCCAGATTGGCTGATACTTGTAAAATACTTTTAGGATATAATTTATAATTTAACTTTGATATTAATAAAATTAAATTATTTTTATTCATATTATGTTTAATAGTGTCTGTGAATCGTCTATTGGATTAATGGATAAGATAACACATATTCTCAAGGATTAAGAATTTGAGATGTGTGCTCATCTTAGTTAACTCATAAATTACTTTCAATCATAAAATCATCATGGAGATGGTGATAGATTTGGAAAACTAGTGTACGATCACTTCTTTCGGATAGATGAGTCTTGAATCTACAGTGTGGAGACACCAAAATGAAAGTACAGATATTTATTAGGAACAAGAATACTGAACGTGACCATTTACAAATAGTCATATTCATAGCTGTAGTTATGTGTTTAGCTCTCTGATCTGAGGTGCATCGATAGTTCACCTTAAGGATGCTGTAGTTTAACTACACCATAACTTGATCTCCTTACCATATGGAGCCTTAAGGTGTATGTTGACTATAGTATATTTATTGTAAAAATTGGATTGCATCAAGATGGGATCTATCGACCTCGATAGAGGAGGAGCAGTCCTATGTAGATCATGAGCTTGAGCCAAAAGCCCATGGCCATGGCAATGTGAAAGATAAAAAAGAGTTTCTATTGGATTTTGCATTGGACTTGAATCGATTAATTCTATCATATGATAGATATGAGGTTTGACGAGTTTACCTTGACCTCGATTCTGTCAAGACTCATGATAGAAGGATCGAATCACATGGTAACTATACCTAGAGGTTCATCCTTCAGTTCTACTAGCTTGTCACTATATACTGCTAGGTATCACTAGTAGATTATGGGATTAATTAAAATTATTTTGATGATCAATAATTCTAATTGGCTGAATTGAAAAGAATTTCAATCCATCGAAAAGAGTTTCAATAATGTTAATGATAGAGATCACAACATATCTCACTATCAGACAGAATTAGACCTATGGGGTCACACAAATAAGGATTTTGATTTTGGATTGCACAATTAGGCTAAGTGTAGTCTAATTGGGTTAGGAGCTATTGAGTCCTAGCTTTGGGTTTAAGAAAACTATGCTAGCATATGGTTAAACCCATTTTCTCCTCCTTAATTTTAGATCCTATTAGATAAGATTTAATTAATTTGGTACAAGCTCCAATTGGGTTCCAAATGTTGGTTCATCCAAGTTCAAATTTGACTGAATTAGATTAGATTTGTGGGGGTGCCAAATGTTGGCACCACCCAATGTTATTCGACCATGTGATGGGGTGCACCCACATGGATTGAATCCATGTGATGGGCTGCACCCACATGGATTGAATCCATGTGTGTGTCACCCAAATCAGATAAGGGAGAAGGAGAGGGATAAGCCTCATCCTCTAGTGAATGAGGATAAGAGATTTGATCTCCTTTGAATTCAAATTCAGATTTGAATTCAACTTCAAAATTAAAATCATTTGAATTTGAATCGAAGGTAGATTGGAATGAGACGACAACAACCTTATCCTACCTCCATGCCAATTTGAATTTCTCATTGATTTTTTATGATAAAATAAGAAAAAAATCAGATTGGGGCGGACCTAGGAGAGTCCTTCTATTTTAAGGCATCTAATCTGATCAGATTCCTATAAAAAGGGGTTCTTTTTTATCAACCAAAGGGGTTACAGCCCATAGATCATTTTTCATGCTTCTCTTCCTCCTTTTCATGCCTTCTCCCTCTTCTATCTCTGATATCTATCCCTCTTCCACATCCAAGGGTATTGGATGAGCCATCTAGTGGGTTCAAGGTGTTGAACGCCATCAGTTCTACATGAAGAGTCGAAAAGGCTGCAATCAGGGGCTGATCGGAGTCCTATCGGCGATCAGATTTGAATCTAATCAAGGAGATTGCAATTTCACCTAAAAGTACAGGTGGATTGATCAAGAAGAAGATATCCTTGATCAAGTCTGAGTGGATATCTATAGAGATCAGATATATGCACGGCTCCACAGCGAACCTCGAAGATCATCAGATCATCAATCGTAGAGATCGTCTACCTGCACACGGTGGTGAGTTCACCTCTTATCTCTTATGCATACTAATTTTTATTATTTAATATGCTATTTTTTTGATTTGGATCTAAGTCTCGCATGTTGGATCGGATTAAAATTTTTTGAATTCCACTATGTCTGATCCGAACCAATCCGATGCACTATTCGATCCTTCAACTGGTATCAAAGCCAGGTTATTTGAATCTTACATCTAAATTAGATCAGATCTGATTCAGATGTGGTCTAAAAAATGATCAGATCTGAAAATATTTAGATTAGATCTAAATAATGCATGTTTAGTTAGATCTAAAATTGTTTTAGATTTAAATTCAGTATGTTGTAAACTAGATCTTTTTGATATATATGATATATACGTAGATCTATTTTATTGTCTGAGTAGCCTAGTACTCGAAATAGATGTACCATGAAGCCATCTAATCATAAGAGTAAGTCAGATTTAAAGATCCTCTCTTTTCATTCGATGGGATGCTCTTATGGCGTGTAGGGGTGCCATGTGAATACATCCATGAAAAAGAACCACGAAAAGGAAAACTTATTTTCTTACAAAAAGCTTAAATCCAAAAATCCTAGATTTTGATACATGATTAAGTTATTTAGTTTTTAAAATTATTTTAATTACTAAATTAGAATTTTAGTTATGCATGGATTGCAAGAAAATGTTGAAATCCTGAAATCTGCTACTGGCATGCTTACTGGGTTGACTCAGTCCTTGTTTGAGTCGACCTAGTGCCCTGGTGGGTCGGCTCAGTATCCAACTGAGCTAACTAAGTTTTTAGACCGAGGTCAATAGTTTTTCTATTTGTCACAGGTTAGTCGACTCAGTCCTTGAACTAAGTCGACTAAGTTCACTGAGCCGACTCAATTTCAAGGTAACTCGACCTAGTCCTGTGTACAAAATTTATAAATGATACAATCTTATTCTAAATTATTTAGACATCTAATTAGGACCTATGGACTTAATTAAGAATTAAGAGGTGAAATTAAATAGATCTAAAATTATGAATTCAAGATCTAAATCAATTTCATAAATCATAAGTCAAGGGTGTGGGCAGTTCAATTAGGTCTAGTGGGAGCGGCTGATCAAACTAACTTAAGAGTTGGCTAGGTTTGGATCAAGAGTATTTCAGACAAATCTAATAGTTGTAAGTTTGGTCAGATCGATTAACAGCTATATGTTATCGATCAATTTAAGACCTAATTCGGCTCAGTGATTCAAGCCTGGGTCAATAGGTTAACCAGATCAATTCTAATCAACCAATTTGGTGTTTAAGATAAGTACATAGATGGTGGTTCTTTAATTGATTCCGTTGTCTAACCTGGCCAACTATATTGGTGTCTAAGGAAAGCAACGGGGGGACCCCTATACATCTTAACTTATCTGACCATTTTGAGAGGTTAGTTTCTGTATTAGGTCAACTTGTTGAACTCGAGCTAGCCCATGCCACTAGGTTAGTCATAACTGTTATGACTAATTAAATAAGAGACCTAAACCAAATCTCTCTAATAAAATATTAAGTCTTACGGTCTTCCACCGTTGTAGTTGTACGGACCCTTTTCGGGGTTGATTGTTCTCGATTGGATATAGTGATTCAGTTGCACCGAGAAGATGCAACCATGACATTAGGTATAAGATGCTGCAGATTGGAGATGGAGTTAGGCTCAATATTTCGGATACAGTGAGAGTCCCAATGACAGATCTATTTCATGCAAACGGTGGGTCTGACTTAACTAAATAGTAGACCAATATTGCAAATACAGTGAGGCTCATGAATTAGAGATCGAAGTTGGCTGTAATGTGTTTGGAGAAATACTAGACAAGAGTTGTCCACTTATCAATTGATCCAATACCAATAACTGCTAGGTGAGGTGGTGAGTCAATTGGTGAAACCGCAACACCCACTTAAAACTCTTAATCATGGAGGTCTTCTCTTCTCTTCCAATGAAGTGAGGAGAATCAAAAAAATAGTGGGAGCTCTATTTTATTTTAAAAATAAAATTTTTAAAATAAATTGGTTAAGTTAATTACAAAATCTAACTAAAAATTTTGACTCTCTGTAGGAACTATGTCTGCTTCAAATCTTCTAGCCAAAATGCTAGAAACCAATAGGTTGACTGGACCAAATTTTAAAGATTAACTTCAGAATTTAAAAATTATTTTGAGTTTCAAAAAATTGACCTATGTCCTTAACTAGGACGTTCCCCCTCTCCCAGCCCGTCGGACCACTGATCAGAGAGCATCTCATGAGAAGTGGTTGGATGATAATAACAAAGTTAGGTGCTATGTGTTGGCATTAATATCTAACAAATTACAATGCCAACATGAGGATATGACTACTGTCAGGCAGATGCTGACTCACCTACAAGAGTTGTATGATGAGCAAAGCCGTGCAGCCTACTTCAAAGTGTTCAAGCGACTCTTCAAGATAAAGATGCATAATGGGCAGTCGGTCCATGATCATTGTCTGACAATGATCAAGGACCTCAAGGAGCTTGAGAAGTTTGGGTTGTCTATGGATAAGGACTTGCAGGTTGATCTGATCCTGCAGTCCTTGATTGATTCATATGGACAATTTATTACAAACTTTCATATGAATAAAATTCAGTGCACCATTTACGAGTTGGTTAATATGCTGGCTATAACAGAGGGTACCTTGAAGATTTCAAAGGATTCTGTACTTGCTGTGGAGTAGACTTCTTCTAAGAGAAAGTCTACTGGAAAGAAGAAAAAGTTCATGAAGAAGCAGAAAGTAGAGAACAAGAAGAAGGAGAAGGAGGTTCTAAAGAAAAAGGCTGTCGAGAAGGAAAAGTGTTTCCACTGTGATAAAGATAGCCATTGAAAGTCAAACTATCCAGCATACTTGGCAACCCTGAAGAACAAGAAGGATGGACCTTCTGGAGATATGCTCATCATAGAAACAAATCTGAAAGTTTTTTCTGCATCCAGTTGGATGCTTGACTCTAGATCTAGTGCTCATTTGTGTACTTTTTTGTAGGATCTTGAGGATAGTAGGAGGCTAAGAGATAGATTAATGATCCTATGCATTGGGAATGAAGCAAAAATTACTGCTGTGATCATGAAAATCTACTCTCTGCGATTACCATCAGAAAATATTTTGATCTTGAGAAACTGTTACTTTGTACTTGCCATGAGCAGAAATCTGATTTTTGTATCTTGTTTAATACAGAAAGACTATATAATTAGTTTCTTTAAGGATCATTATACTATTTATTTAAGAAATAATAAAGTTAGAAATGGTTTCCTTATCAATAGTCTTTTTCAGTTACACGTTGATCTTTCTGCTCATTGTGTCGAGCAAAATATGAATGCTATAGGTTCCAAACGTCCCAGAGATAATGTGAATGAAATGTACTTGTGGCACCTAAGGCTAGGTCACATTGCAAAAGATAGAATTAATGGATTGAAAAAAATAGGACTATTGAGTCTGTTGACTTCTGAGTTATATCCGATCTGTGAATAATACCTTCAAGGCAAAATGACCAAGCTTTTTTTTATAGGATATGGGGAAAGAACCACAGAGTTACTTGCTCTGATGCATTCTGATGTTTGCAGCCCATTCGATGTACCGATCAGAAGAGATTGTCTACTTCATTATCTTTTTTGATGATTTTTCATGATTTGGATATGTGTACCTTATGCGTCATAAGTCTGAGGCCTTTAAAAAATTCAAAAAATTTAGACATGAAGTGAAAAAACAAACCGAAAAGCCCCTTAAGGCTCTTCAATCAGATCGAGGAGGTGAGTACCTTAGTGAAATTTTTTTTGAATATTTCAAGGAACATGAAATTATCTCAGTGGACAACACCTAGAATGCCTCAACTCAATGAGATTTCAGAATGAAGAAATCAGACCTTATTAGATATGGTCCGTTCTATGATGAGTGTCACAGACCTTCCTGATTTTTTTTGAAGATATTGTATTTTGACTGCCATATTGTACTAAATAGGGTTCTATCTAAAATCATTCCTACCACACCATATGAGATATGGCATGGTAAGAAATTGAGTCTGAGTCATCTCAAGATTTGGGATTGTCTGGCCTATGTTAAACGATAACAGGCAGACAAATTAGAATTTAGGTCCTTTAGGGCTCATTTTATTGGATATCCTAAAGAGTTCTTAGGATATTATTTCTATCTTCTGGAAGACCACAATGTGATTGTGAGTCGACATGTGGTTTTTCTTGAAAAATAGTTTATTCAAAATGGAGACATGAGAAGATAGATTAGATTCGAAGAGAAAGTCTCCAAAGAGCAGCGAGCCTTGGAACTCTAGGAACTAGTTCAGTCTGAGCCGATCCATACAATTTCTCCTCCACCTCATAAGTCTAGTAGGATTTTTCATCCTCTTAAGAGGTACTTAAGTATTATCTTAGAGGATGTAGAAAAAATATTCCTCACAGAAAATGGGATACATGGAGATGACCCCAAGATCTATAACTTATCAGATATCGACTTTGAGAAGTGGTTAGAGGATATGAAGTCAAAAATTGACTCAATACACTCAAACTAAGTCTAAACCTTGATAAATCCATATGAAGGTATTGTACCTATTAGGTGTAAATGAATATTCAAGAGAAAGATAGGTGCAGATGAAAAGATAGAGATCTTTAAAGCTAGGCTCATGGCGAAAGAATATAGTCAGCATGAAGGAGTTGACTATCAGAAAACCTTCTCACTTGTAGCCATACCTAAGTCTATTCACACATTGCTTGTTGTTGCAGTATATTTTGATTATGAAATATGACAAATAGATGTGAAAATAATTTTTCTGAATGGGTATCTTAGGGAAGATATCTATATGAAACAATCACTGGGTTTCACTTCTAGTGATGGTGATCATAAGGTTTACAAACTACAAAGATCCATTTATAGACTAAAGCAAACATCTCGAAGCTAGAATGCTTAGTTTAGTGATGTAATCAAATCATTTGGTTTCATCAAAAATAAGGAGAAGCCATGTGTATTCAAGAAGTTCAGTGGGAGTGCTATCACTTTTCCCGTATTATACATGGATGATATTTTTCTAATTGGGAATGATATTCCTATGTTGACCTCAGTCAAGGTGTGATTATCTAAAGAGTTTTCTATGAAAGACCTAAGGGATGCATCTTTCATTTTGGGGATAAAGGTCTATAAAGATAGATCTAGGAGGATACTAAGACTATCACAGAAGATGTATATTGAGTGAAGGAAAAACCATCTTTTTTCTTGTAGGATCTTCCAGATTTCATCAAATTTGGGATGAAATAATTTTAAAAAAAAAATTTATCCTACTTTTATTTTAGATCTAAATCTCTAGATCTAATTTTATTATCTAATATTAATTTTAAAATAAATCTAAAAGCATGAGGAAACATGAAATACCTTAAGGGTAATCTGATTACCTTGTAGATGATCGCAGCAAGCCTGAGGTTCTGATTTAGCCACGCAGTCGCCTGACCTCTACTAGTATCCGCTCGATAGGATCTGGATCATTTTCTCCTCATGAATCTTTGCTCCAAAAATTAGAATTAAATCTGATTAGAAAGATTTTCAAAAATCTTCCTGAAGTTGGAGCAGCAACCTATCGAAGAAGTCCTGCAGCCTTCCTGTTCAAGGCGTCACCACGCCTTGATCCTTCACCAGATGGATGCCCAACTTTTTGGATATGAAGAGGGGAGAGGAAACACTAGTGAGGATGTGGAGAAGGAGAGGGGTGGCTGGTTTTTGCTGGGTAGGGAGCAGAATCACTAAACCCTAGGCGCAGACAGGGTTTATATAGACCCTGCTACGCTGCGCAGTGCCACATCATTCGACCAATCAAAAAATTTTATTTAATCCAAAAAAATTTTGATTGATAGAGTGATGTCATCTGATCACATCAGATAAGAACCCCACCCTCTCTCTTAGCGTTGGCACCAACATTGGATAAGCACAATCATGTTGGCGCCAAAGAGTCCATGTTGATCAAAACACCTTCCATCCTTATCCACTTGGGGCACCCTCTTTATCCAATTAGGCTCACGCCATAATTTGATTATGGTGCCTAATTTGATGTTGATTTGGCATGTGGATACTCCACAAAAATTCTCCAATAACCTCTTGCCAAGTGACCTTCAGTTTCAGACCCATATGTCAATATTTGACAGATGTCCTAAAATGAAAATGGCAGGTATCAGGAATTAGCAGATGCTTGTCTTAAATTTATCTCATGAATTAAGACAAGCCTTTTCTGAGCTGGACAAGCTTCATTTAGACTGAAAGAAACCTTCTCAAGGTTCTCTGGGTGAGTCAAATCATATTTGGCTCAGTCGAGATAGAAAAGATTACACGAGGAGAAAGTTAGGCTCAATCGTATGCTAGCACGATTTCCTTGAACCTAATTGGATTTAATCCAAATCAATTGGGCTAGCCCAATTGATGACATCTAGATCCTGACCCTTGTTAGTGTGACCCAATTAGGTTCAATTCTATATGGTAATGAGACATGTCGTGATCTCATCATCGACATCATCGAAACTCCTTTCGATGGATCAGAACTCTTCTGATTCAGATAATTAGAATGATCGATCATCAAGATCATTCTAATTGCTCCCAAAATCCATCAGTGATACCTAGCAGCATATGGTGGCAACCCATCAAAACTGAAAATGAACCTCTCGGTGCAGCTACATGTGTGATTGAGTTCCTCTATCATGAGTTCCGACTGAATTAGGGTTAAGGTAAACTCGTCAAACCCAACATCAGTCAAATGAATCAATCGATTGATCCGAGTCTGATGTGAAACCCCAATGGAAAACTCTTTTCTATTATTTCACTCTGTCATAGCCATGGGCTTAAGGACTCGATCTTTCGATCATCATAGGACTACTCTTCTCATCTATCGAGGTTGATAGATCCCATCTTGGTGCAATCTGGTTCCTATAATGAATATGCTACAGCCAACATACACCTCAAGATTTTGAATGGCTAGGAGACTGAGTTATGGTGTAGTCAAACTATAACACACTCAAGGTGAACTGTCGATGCACCTCAAGTCAAAGAACTAGACACACAACTGTAGCATCGAGCTAGTCATCGATGAGAAGGTAGACTTTCTTATGACTGCTCGAGGTGGTCATGCTCAGTACTCTCATTCTCAATGAATATCTGTACTCTCACTTCGGTGTCTCCACACTGTAGACTCAAGACTCATCTACCCTAAGAAAGCGATCGTACACCAACCTTCTGGATCGATCACCATCCTCGTGATGATCCTATGGTCAGGAGCTGTTTATGAGTTAGTTATGTAAATTCATGCCTTAAATTTTTAACTCTTAAAAATATGAATTGACATTCCTACTAACTCAAAAGATGTATCACAGACACAATGTATACAATGTGATAGAAGAATAACCCATTTATTGATTTATAGTCAAAATTATAAATTTGCACTTAGATTTGTGCAGGAATGTGTCAGCCAATCTGGCATCTAGGACACATATCTAACATTGAGGAGGTACTAAAAAAGTTCAGCATGAAGAACTTCAAGAGGGATCTTGTGCTCTTCAGACATGGTATTCATCTCTCCAAAAAGATGTACCCTAATATACCAAAAGAGATTGAATGCATGAGCAAGATCTCTTATGCCTTGGCTATAGGGAGCCTCATGTACGCCATGCTTTATATACGACCTGATATCACTCATGCTGTGAGTGTCAAAAGTGGATATCAGTCAAATCTAGAGAAAGAATATTGGACTTCTGTGAAGTGTATCCTTAAGTACTTGAAAAGGATGAAGGATATGTTTTTGGTCTTTGAAAATAGAGAACTGAAGGTGCAGGGGTATACTGATTCAAACTCCATGTCTGATATCGATGATTGAAAGTCGACATCAGAAAGTATTTTCTTGTGCCATGGTGGCACTGTCTGCTGGAAGAGTTTCAAGCAGACTGTGATTGCAGACTCCATCATGGAAGCAGAATACATCACCACATCGAAGACCACAAAGGAGGCATTCTGCCTCAAGAAGTTTGTTGCAGAACTTGGAGTAATGCCATCAGATGCCATCCCTCTCTACAGTGACAACAATGGTGCCATAGCCCTAGCTAAGGAGTCGAGATCTTAGCAGAAATCCAAACACATCATGCGGTGATTCCACCTTATCCACAATTACCTTGAGAAAGGATATGTCGAGGTGAAGAGAGTCGATACCGCAGATAAAGTGGCTGATCCACTCATGAAACTATTAAGCCAACAAAAGACTGAAGCCCACCTTGAGAAGATGGGACTTAGATTTGTAGCTAATTGGTTTTAGGTCAAGTGAAAGTTTGTTAGATATATGCCCTAGAAGCCAGATTGGCTGACACTTGTAAAATACTTTTAGGACATAATTTATAATTTGACTTTGATATTAATAAAATTGGATCGTTGGTAGTTATATTGTGTTTAATAGTGTCTGTGGATCATCTATTGGGTTAATGGGTAAGATAACACATATTCTCAAGAGTTGAGAATTTGAGACATGTGCCAATCTTAGTTAACTTATAAATTACTCTCAATTGATCCTCACGAGGATGGTGATCGATCTGAAATATTGGTGTATGATAGCTTTCTTCGGATAGATGAGTCTTGAATCTACGATGTAGAGACACCAGAGTGAAAGTACAGATACATGTTAAGAATAAGAATACTAAGTATGACCATTTACGAACAGTCACAAGGATATCTATCTTCTCATCAGTGACATGTTCATAGCTGCGATTATGTATTTAGTTCTCTGATCTGAGGTGCATCAGTAGTTCACCTTAAGGATGCTGTAGTTTGACTCCACCATAACTCGGTCTCCTTGCCATACAGAGCCTTAAGGTGTATATTGGTTGTAGTATGTTTATTGTAGAAATTGGATTATATCAAGATGAGATCTATCGACCTCGATAGAGGAGCAGTCTTATGTAGATCATGAGATTGAGTCCAAAAGCCCATGGCCATGGCAGTGTGAAAGATAGAAAATAATTTCTATTGAGTTTTATATCGGATTTGAATCGATTGATTCTATCATATGACAGACATGAGATTTGACGAGTTTATCTTGACCTCAATTTCATCGAAACTCACGATAAAAGAACTGAATCACACGGTAACAGCACCTAAAGGTTCATCCTTTAGTTCTGCAAGATTGTCACTACATATTGCTAGGTGTCACTAGTAGATTATAGGACTAATTAGAATTATTTTGATGATCAATAATTCTAATTAGTTGAATTAGAAAGAGTTTCAATCCACCAAAAAGAGTTTCAATGATGTTGATAATAGAGATCATAATATATCTCACTACCAGACAGAATTGGATCTATAGGGTCACACAAATAAGGGTTTTGGTCTTGGATTGCATAATTAGGCTAAGTATAGTCTACTTGGGGTTAGGAGTTATTAAGTCCTAGCTTTGGGTTTAAGAAAACCATGCTAGCATATGGTTAAACCTATTTTCTCCTCCTTAATTTTGGATCCTATTAGATAGGGTTTAATCAATTTGGCACAAGCTCCAATTGGGTTCCAAATGTAGGTTCACCCAAGTATGAATTTAACAAAATTAGGTTAGATTTGGGGGGGTGCAAAATGTTGGCACCACCCAATGTTGTTCGACCATATCATTGGGTGCACCCACATGGATTGGATCCATGTGTATGTCGCCCATATCAGATAAGGAAGAAAGAGAAGGATAAGCCTCATCCACTAGTGGATGAGGATAAGAGATTTGATCTCCTTTGAATTTAGATTCAGATTTGAATTCAATTTTGAATTTAAAATTGTTTAAATTCAAATTGGAGATGGATTGGAATGACACAACAATAATCTTATCCTATCTCCATGCCAATCTGAATTTTTTGTTGGTTTTGTGCCACAAAACAAGGGAGGAATTAGATTGGGGTGGACCTAAGAGAGTCCTTCTATTTTAAGGTGTCTGATCTGATCAGATTCTTATAAAAAGGGGCTCTTTCTAATCGACCAAAGGGGTTACAGCTAATAGATCATTTTTCACACCTCTCTTCCTCCTTTCCACACCTTCTCCCTCTTTTATCTCTGATACCTATCCCTTTTCCACATCCAAGGTTGTTGGATGAGCCATCTGCTGGGTTCAAGGTGTTGAACGTCATCAGTTCTATGTGAAGAGTCGAAAAGACTACAATCAGGAGCTAATCGGAGGCATATCGATGATCAGATTTGAATCTAATCAAGGATCTTGCAATTTTGCCTAGGAGTAGGTGGATTATCGAGGAGAAAGCATTCTAGATCAAGTCTGAGTGGATACCTGTAGAGGTCGGGCATATGCGCAGTTCTACAGCGAACCTTGGAGATCATCAGATCATCAATCATAAAGATTGTCTACCCATGCACGGTGATGAGATCACCTCTTATCTCTTATGCATGCTGATTTTTATTATTTAATATGCTATTGTTTGAATTTGGATCTAAGTCTCACATGTCGGATCGATTAAAAATTTTTGAATTCCACTACATCTGATCTGAACTGATCCGATGTGCTATCCGATCCTTCATCGTGCATCTAATTAATAATTAATTATCTAACTAATTAATTAAATTAATATTTAATTAATTTTTAGTGACAACACTCTAGCCATCACTAATGCCGTCACTAATAGTAGACAACATTTGTCATCGCTAATGCCATCGCTAATACTCATAATGCTGATGCGTGGATGGATCGTGGAGTAGATGCAGCGGGATAGGGCCGAGGCAGCGGGGCTGGGGGCGGTGGGGCCGGGGTGAGGGCCATGGGGCTATGGGCTAAGGGCAGTGGGGACAGGGCAAGGGCCGTGGGAACAAGGTAGGGCCTTGAAGGCTGGCAGAGTCGGGCCACGAGCTAGGAGGCGATGAGGTCGGGGCAGGGCCGTAGGGGGCGATGGGGTAGGGAAAGGGTAGTGGGGTCGGGGGGTGGGGCTGCAGGGGCACCACGGTAAGGGCCGCGAGGCTAGCGAGATTAGCTTAGGGTCGGGCCAGTGCAGGGATTGGGTCGACGGAGTCACAGCGGCCGTGAGACATCGGAGAGTGGGGTTGGGGGGTGAGGATGTCAGAGAGGGGGGTTGGGGGGGTGAGGACATTGGAGAGGGGGGTTGGGGTCGAGAACGAGATAGAATGAGTGGGGAGGGAAATATTTCAGTTTTATAAAAGACTATTACCAACGATAAACTTGCCATCACTAATACCGTCGGTGAAGGTATTAGTGACAGAAATTTCCATCGCTAAAAATAAAAATCCATCGTTAATACTTTTATCAAATTTTTAAAATATTTTTTTCAAAATTATTAGCGATGGCATGACAACTATTGCTAATATTATTCCTAAAGCTGTCGTTAATAATATTTTTTATTAGCGATGAGATCAGCCATCGCTAAAATATTTTTTGATCACTAATAGCTGCATTAGCAACGACAAAATTGCCTTTGCTAATAACCTTCCACCTTCATAAACATCTGAATATGATATAATTTTAAAATTTAAAGTCCATCTTCACTATTCATTATCTATATAATTATCGTTAGAGTATCGTCATAAAAAACTACCTCAATCCAATAGCCTTAGCTATATCGACCAATAAAATTTGATTTCGATGGTCACAAATGATCGCAAAATGATTTGATAAATAGTGACCATCGATAGATCTAAAAATTTATGATAATAATATTGATGATATTTATAGCATACTATCAAAATTTTACTTCAATCAGACATCATTATCATAATCAATTTAGTACAGAATGATTTTGATCATTAAATAAAAATGAGTGATCAAAAGGCCAAACGGCATCCTATTAAAGTAATTTTTTAGATAAATAATCTTTGCTATTATTTTAATTATTTATATGATGATAATCATAAAATATAAATCGTATGTATATGAACCATCTACGTTAAGCAGATCTTACAAAAGTATAAGTATAATTACTTATGGATTTTAAGAATGTGTATCAAGAGATATAGTTTTGGATCGTTCATATATGTGTATTTTAAATTTTATGATCACCACTGTACAAACGATCAAAGTAGTAGCAAAGATCATTTATCTAAAAAATCATCTTATAATCGAATGTCGTTTACACTTTTGATTACTCATTTTATATTTAATAGTCCAAATTATCTCATGCTAAATTAATAATGATAATAATATCTGATTGAAGTAAAATTTTGATAGTATGCTATAAATATCATCAAAATTATCGTTATAAATTTTTGGATCCATTGATTATCTTTATCTATTAGATCATCATGCGGTCATTCGTGACCATCAAAATCAAATTGTATTGATCAACATAGCTAGGGCTACCGGATCTTGACGATTTTTTATGATGATACTCTAACGATAATTATTTAGATAATAAATGATGAAGATAAACTTTAAATTTTATAATTATATCATATTCAAAAAAAATAAAAAAAAATTATATTCTGTATTGAGTATTAGCAATGGCAGTTGCCATGTCTAATACTCTTACTACCATTGCTAATAATTTTAATAATAAAAAAAATTATTTTTTACAATGGTGAATACCATCGTTAATAGTATCGTAGCTAATGATTATTAGAGACGGCACCTACCGTCGCTAATACTCTTTTGGCCATAGCTAATAATTTTAATAAATAAAAAAAATTTTCTTCTATTTTTTTATGATGGTGATTTCAGCCTCTAATAGTGCCATTGTAAATAATTATTAGAGATGGCAAATACCGTCGCTAACACTCTTTTCACCAACTTTAATAATTATAATAAATAATTTTTTTTTTGTGATGATGAATGCCTTCTCTAATAGTGCCGTCACTATTGATTATTAGGGACGGTGATGCGATCGCTAATACCATCGATAAAACTAATATTAGCGATAGTGAAACTACTGTCTCTAATAGCCATCGATAAAATAATTATTAACGATATAATCATTGCCGTTGGTAATGCTGTCTCTAATAGATATATTAGCGACGATAAAAATACCGTCACTAATGGCCATCGCTAATAGGTTAATTTCTCATAGTAATGCTAGACTCTAGCAATAGGACCCCATTTATAGGAAAGCTGGACCTGAATGTCTCCAACCATCCCCTCTGACTATGCGATAGGTGTCACCATATGGGAGACCTCAGAAACCATGCCTCCTGAAAGTTAGAGTTCCAATAATCCTTCCCAATAGGCTATTATTATCAGGAAGTACCAACATTAAATGCCATGCTCCCCTAGGCTCCTAGATAGTGCAACCACAACAATCGGATCGGAGTAGATTGATTCCTCAGAGATATTTTAGCTCCAACCAAGACCTCTAAAATTATGTTTGGCACAACACCGATGATGGTGATTATGGGATATTTAGATGCCAAATTGAATCCCGATGACTAGATCGGAGGATCCATCCCTCGGAGATACTTTGGCTCTGGCTAAGACCTTCTGAAATCTTGTTTGGTATGGCACCGATGATCAAAAAATATCCTAACCTAAGTTAGGACCCCCATAAGTGAGATCCTCATAATAGATCCAAGAACATGACTGAAGTCATCAACTTGGCAAATTCTGCCTAATGTTGTCGAGATAGACTTCGAGAATCCACATCGATAAAATTATAACTCTGAGAATAGGCCCCATTTGAGAAGTATAATCTCGGATGAGGCAACCAAACACCAAGAAATATCCGACAATGGCTATGGGCTCATGCTTAGAAGGATAACCTTGATAAAACGAGGTCAAAAAAGAACTTGATGATGATTGATGATTTCAGATGTTGATCGACGCTCGTGACATGGTGAAATCTAAGCCTAGATCTACTTGTCAAATGACTTTGGAAAAGACATCGAACTAAAGAGAACTTTGACTACACTTCAAACAAGCCAACAAGTATACATTTGATAAAAGTTCACTTCATTTCAGTGAGAAATTTACATTACAAAAGATGAAGACAAGAAAAACTACAAAAGGCAAAGCCAAAAGGGAACAAGGCAAGAAAGCTCAAAACTCCTCGAAAGATACTTTGGTTATGATGGGGCAGTCGACTTGGCTATGGGGCTCGGAGTGGTGACCAGCTCGATGACAAGAGGTTCAGCTATGGCAGGCTCAGTTGGATCCTTGATCAATGGCTAGTCTTCCTCACCGACCTCCACTATGGGGTCCAATCGATCAATGTCAACCTCTAGAAAGAGATGGACCACCAAAGCCTTGCAGGCATCGAAGCCATATTCTAAGGCCATCAAGGAAGCTTTAGTAACTTTGGCTCCGAACTCCGATGAAGCCTTATACTCCTCGATGGCCTTCAACTTGACCTTGATGACCGTCTTCACCTTATTGATCTTCACTCGAGCCTCCACCGACCTCATCTCCTCCTCGATGACCTTGGCCACCACCTCGAGTTCAAAGATCCTCTTCTGCTGCATCTCCACAAGCTCGTGCTTGATGGTGAGGAAGCCCTTGAGTTGCGTGACCTGATCTTTGATGGTTTGGGGCTCGGACCTAACTTGAGAAGCATCTTCATCTGAGGCCTCCATTGCCTGAAGATCTCCTTCTAACTTTCTTTTAACTCGTTGAGGCCAATGATCACCTCACCAAGGTGAGCAACATCATGCATCAGCTACAAGAAGAAATCAAAGTCAAAGGACTTCAAGTGTAAGAAGGGAATGTGACTAAGTAAAAATTTATCTTCAAAAGATCTTCAAATGAAGAGGACAAAGGCTTGTCCATAGGTTGGGTCTTTGTCTCAGCCCAATCTGACAATAGCAGCATCGCCTTGATAATCTCCTGGATGAGCTGCTAGTTGCAAAAAGCCAAGTCACCCCTCCAAAACCTTGTGACCAAGGTGATAAATTCCTCCTCTATCGCCGATGAGGAGGGTCCCACTCCTTGTTGAACTTTGGGTCCATGCTAGAAGTTTCGGCTGATTTGCTGGGGGCTAGCAGAGCTGGTGGAAATGGAGTTGAGGAAGCTATCGGCTTCATCTTCTTACTCGATGAACACTCTCCCTGAGCTAGTACTCAGTCTTTTCTTCAGAAAAGCCAACTTGATCGACCCAAAATCAGGCTTCATCACTGCAAAACTAAAGACTCAAGTATATGCAAAAGATCAAAGGAAATCAAGTAAACTAATAAAGTAAAAAGACTCAGACATATCCCGGGAAGAGTAGGACTAAGACCAGCATCATTGAGTGTCTGCTCGGCCATCAGTTCGCTCAACTTCAGCACATAACATCGAGCAATTTCTGGTAATCCTCCTCATCCTTGGGGAGGACTGACTTTTCTTGTTTGGAGAGAGCCAAGGGTCACTCCAGATCCAACTGAAGCCCTAAGGAATATCCGAAGAAACAAAAAAGAACTGACCTTTCCAATAATGAATGAAGGAAGGAAAGCCGATGATAAACTTATACATATATCGAGGACTCAAGTACCACCATCCTCTTTCATGAGGGTGCTTCTTTAGAATAAACAATGCTCTAAAGAGTGAAGTACTTGGTTGGATATGAAGCCAATCAATGATAAAAATAGTGATCACCCAAATAGAGTTCAGAGTGATCTAGGTCGAAAGAACTCTAAAGAAGTCAAAAATACTAGAGGTGAAGGGATGGAAAGGCAATCGAAGATTAGCTCAGAGAGTCTCTTCGTACGTGGTGACTTGACCCTCTGGAGTACTTGAAATACAATTTTTCTGACTTGGAGCTTCAAGCTAGAAAGTAGACAAAATAGAGTACTGAGATCGAATCCTCCAAAGGTCAGACTCAGCAATGGATGACTCCTCGCTCCTAGGATTGAAGATGTCTCTGAATCCCTGCATAGGATTCTCCGCACCATGTGGTTTGGGACCCCCATGCTTAAATGAAGAAGTGACCTCAGTAGTGGTTCGAGGACTCTCCTCAGACCCAGACCAGGGAGGAGGCAGTCGAGAACCCCGACCACCTCAATGACTTTCTTGATCCTCACCATCGAAAGGCATTTAAAAATAAAAGAAAGACTGAAAGAAAAGAAAAAGAAGACCAGCCAAAGAAAGAAGGAAAGTGACTAAAATAGAGGAAGGGACAAGAAAACCAACTAAAAAAATGAGAGGCTTGACCAAAAAGGTGACACTGGTGCCAGTGGAAGATATAGAGCAAATGGCAGCATAGAAATCTGAAAGAAGAGTACCCTACAAGCTAATCGCATGAGTAATGCGATGGGACTTGTCTTTGCAATCTTTTAACTTATGTAATGACAAGTATTCATTTATTAATGAAATAAGACATGATTCATCATTTTGACTGTATTTTATTATTTTTTAAGATTATAATAAATCTCATAGATTAAAATAATAATTTTAAGATCATGAAGAGTTCATGCCTGTGAAACCTATGATCCCAAAACTCTAATCTAAAATATTTTTGATCGAAGAAATATTGAGTTGGGGATCAATATTTTAGATAGACCAGCACATTCTATGTATGCTCAATGAAAAGGGTGGCTAATTTCACAAGCTACTTGCGTGAGACACTAATACAAGAATATGGGTACTCATTAGATAATGAGTTTATTAAATTAACTCATCGATAAAAAGTATATTATAGAGCCTTACTTGCATGTCAAAAAAATATTCTCTAAGTGAGAGTTATGTAAGTGATCGTTAGACCTAAGACCACCTGAAATCTTGTGTACATGAATTCATATTTTGGTTTATACCCATATATGGCATAAAGATATGAACCAGATATTCTGGATATAATAAAATATGTATGAAGGTTGTGAGTCAATCAACAAAGAATCGATCACTCCTAGTAAAAGAAGATGACATCCTATGCATTTTTATCACTTGATGACTTAAAAAGTCTTTGACTAAAGCAGGATGAAGATTAAAAAGAGTTTCTAATGCTTTATCATCAGAGTCATCGTTGATTGATAGAGAATCAATAGGAATATGTATTTGAGTTTGACATGATTCCATACTCATGAACATATTCAAGATGTGGGGATAATCGAAGGATTAAATTGTATGGTAACTTGTCATTAAAGGATATATTTGATATTTTTATCAAATTCTATATCTTCTGGGTAGTCATGCTATATTACTAGATATCAATCTTGACTTATAGATTTGATCAAATTAAAAAATTTAATTCGATCTTCAATTAAAAATGATTCTAATTGCTGAACTTGGGTTAGCACAGTTTGGATCTTAATCGATTAGAAAGGATTCTAATCAAATTAGGTCAACTTGTATCTATGAGTGATCTATTTATACTATTGTTTTTAATTTATGTAGATTTTATTCTGCATTATGATAACCTCACTCTCACTGCATGACATCATAGATGAAATTATATTGATAGATCCAAACTATGTGGATCGGTTGAGGAACTTGTGAATTAGATTCATGCAAAAGAAGGTCTCCTATGTTCTGAAAATATCTGACCCTAGCTCGATCAGTGAAGATGCTCCTGAGGAGGATCAGGCCATGTATAAGAAATGGCAATTTGATAGCATGGCTATCAAAAGTATTATATTGGTCTCAATGAGTAAAGAGTTACAGAGGCAAAATAATAATTTGGATCCTCATTCCACACTCCTTAATCCCAAGGAGATATATGAAAAATAGAGTCCGAAAGGCAGCATCTTCAGAAGTAAGAAAGCAAATAATATTTCAAATATTATCTATTATTTTTATGGTAAGTTAGGATATTGAAAGAATAATTGTAAGAATTATCTTGCAAGCTTGAAGTAAGGTGCAAGTGTTGCACTGAAAAATGTGTATATCATACAGACCTATTTTTCATTAAGTGCTTTAGACTCTGATACTTGGATATTAGATACCACCTATGATTCACATATTTATAATTCATTGCAGCAACTATAGAATATCAAAGGACTGAAAAGAGATGACCTTAAGCTTTTCAAAGCAAGTGGAGTATCCATTAGCGCAGAGGCTGTGAGAACTTGTATGCTCAATTTATCTTTAGACAAGATTTTAAAATTAAAAGACTATTATTACATACCTAAGATCATTAGAAATATTATTTTTGCACCTTTATTATTAAAACAAGATTATAAAATAAAATTAATGAGCAATGGTTGCTCCATTTTTTTTCTAATGAATATTATGGCAGTGGTTATGTTGATAACAGCCTTCTAATTCTTACATTCAATGAAAATATTTTTTATATTGAAAAAAATATGAAAAAAAAAAGAAAAGATGTGAATATCACATATCTTTAGTATTGCCATCTTGATCATATTAGTAAGTCAAAGACAAACAAATTATATAAAGAAGAGATCTTTGACCAGCATGATTATGAATCATTGAAAACTTATGAATCTTGTCTCATAAGTAAGATGATCAAGACTCCATTCTCTAGATATGGAGAGAGGATAAGGGAGCTGTTAGCCCTAGTACATTCAGATATATGTGGGCCGATGATAACTTAGGTTAGAGGAGGATACTCCTACTTTATCACCTTTATGAATGATCTATTAAGGTTTGGATATATGTATCTTATGAAACATAAATCTAAAACTTTTGATAAGTTTAAGGAATATCAAAGTATGATCGAGAAACAAATTGAAAAAAATATCAAGATTCTTTGATCTAATCGAGAAGGAGAACACTTATCCAATGAATTTCTTGAGCATCTTAAGGATAAAGGTATTCTTTCTAAATGGACTCCTCCTTATACACCACAGCTAAATGGTATAGCGAAAAGGAGAAATTATACCATGATGGATATAGTGCGGTCCATGATGTACTTCACAGATCTTTCAATAACTTTCTAGGGATATACATTAGAGACTGCTGCATATACTTTAAATAGGGTGCTTTTAAAGCCTATTTGTAGCACTTCATATGAGATATAGAAGGAAAGAAAGTCGAATCTTAAACATCTTAAGATTTAAGACTGTCTTGCTTATGTCAGAAATATCTTCGGACATAAGCTGTGCTAAATCAGATAAGTGTAGATTTATAGGGTATTATAAAAAAACTAATGGATACTACTTCTATCATTCTACTAAACAAAAGGTATTTGTTAATAGGTACATCATTTTTTTGAAAAATAAATTCATCCAAGAAGGAGACAGTGGGAAAAATATTGAACTCAAAAAAATTTAAGACCTATAAATTGATCCAAAAATACTTATGGTTGAACCATAAGAAGATCCTTAACCAGAAGTATCGAAGGATAAGGTACATCCACATACACACTTCCTCTCTGAAGGTCATATAGAGTGCGTCAAGCACTTCTAAGATATAGATTTGTCATTGAGAATGACAATACGATCAACATCATTGAGGATGATGATCCATTATCTATTCGAAAGCTATCATGAGTAAAGACTCAAACAGGTGGCTGGAAGCCATGGAATCCGAAATGGACTCTATGTATACCAACCAAGTATGGACTTTGGTTAATGCACCTGAGAGTGTGATCCCAATAGGGTGCAAGTAGGTCTTCAAGAAAAAGATCGGAGCAGATGGCCAAGTGAAAACCTATAAAGCTTAGTGAAGAATTTCAGACAAAGATAAAAAATTGACTATGATAAAATCTTCTCACTAGTGGCTATGCTCAAATCTATTCAAATTTTGCTTGCTATAGCTGCATACTATGACTATGAGATCTGGCATATGGATGTCAAGATCACTTTCTTCAATAGTAATCTTAAGGAAGAGGTCTATATGACTCAGCCAGAGAGATTTATCTCAAGTAGGAGGGCAAATCAAGTGTGCAAGCTGAAAAAATTAATCTATGGATTGAAGAAAGCATTAAGAAATTGGAACATCTATTTTGATATGATAGCCAAAGAGTTTGACTTCATCAAAAATGAAGATGAACTATATGTGTATAACAAGATAAGTGAGAGTGCTATTATCTTCTTGATTTTGTATGTCGATGATATACTACTCATTGGGAATGATGTCTTAATATTGCAATCGATCAAGACTTGACTATCAAATAATTTTTTCATGAAAGACTTGGGTGAAGTATCCTATATACTGAGTATAAAGATCTATAGAGATAAATCTAAGCGAATGCTATACTTGTCCCAATCTCGATACATAGATCTTGTATTGAAGAGGTTCAACATGGAAGCAAGTAAAAGAGGTTACCTGTCTATAAGATACGGCATACATCTCTCCAAAAAAAATATATCCTAAGACACCTAAAGAGAGGAAGAGAATGAGTGAGATCCTTTATGCTTCAGCTGTGAGATCGATCACGTATGCCATGCTATGTATCAGGCTTGATGTAGCTTTTGTTTTGGACATAGCTAGTAGATTTCAAGTTGATCCAAATGAGAATCATTGAAAAGTTGTGAAAAATATTCTTAAGAATCTGAGAAGAACTAAAGATATTTTTTATATCTGGAGAAAGATCAGAGTTAAAACTAGAGGATTATATAGATTCTAGTTTTCAATCTGATCCAGATAATAGCAAGTCAATATTAGAGTATGTATTTACCTTAAATGATGGAGAAGTGAGTTGAAAGAGTTTTAAACAACAGACTGTAGCTGACTCAACCACAGAGGCAGAGTACATTGCTATTAGTGAAGCCGCCAAGAAAGCTGTCTGAATAAAAAAGTTCATCACTGAATTGGATGTGGTTCTTAAGATAGAATAACCAATGCTAGTTTATTATGATAATACTGTGGCTATTGCTCAGGCAAAAGAATCTAGTTCTTATCATAAGTCTAAGCACATCCTCATACGCTTCCACCTCATTTGAAAAATTATCGAAAGACAAGATGTTGTAATAAAATGAGTGGACACTAAGAACAATATGGTAGACCTATCCACTAAGATCATATCACAACAGCTATTTGATCACCATCTCGATAGTATGGGATTGAGATATAAAGGAGATTGATTTTAGTACAAGTAGGAGATTGAAAGAAGAGTGCCCTACAAGCCAATCGTATGAGTGATGTGATAGAATTTATCTTTATAATTCAACTCATGTAATGATGTTATTCATTTATTAACAAAATAAGGTATGATTCATCATTTTAGCTATATCTTATATTTTTTTAAGATTATGATGAACTCCATATCGAGAATTATGTCCCAAAGTCAATCATCAGTCTGTTGATGGTTAAGCTTATTATTATAATTGTATATGAATTATTAAATTAATAAATATTATTTGATTTTTTCATCACTGTGTACATCTTATTTTGAGCTCCTATTATGTGATGAAGTTTTTAAGACTATTTGTTTCGATATCGGAGGATATATCGTTTAGTTCTTAAACTTTAAGTTCACAATCAAATAATATACTATTATTAGGACGATAGCTATATCAAATATAGATTATTGTATGCCATGTACGTTGGTTGTCCTCTTAATCAAAGAGTGTGAAGATACTGATATGGCATCCAAGTGAGATGTAGGAGTACATCTCACTAAACATGACCAACTGTTAAGCATTCTACTGTCAAGAGTAGCTCACGAAGGATATGGGTATAAGTGTCCCTCCAATATAAGATCACCACAATGACTTGCAAGCAACTCATTGTGCTTTGATGTTGAACTATCTAAATTTTTAATTCAGTGATGAAAAATTTTTAGACACAGTCAAGTACTTGAGAAGTCGGTGTGTGAGTCAAGATAGAATTGACCCTTTCGAATAAGTAGGAGTTAATGTATCAATGTATTTCAATTCAGTAAAACCTCGATCGAAATAATTCATGTGATAGATTTTAAAAATTAAAATATAATATGGATGATCATATCAAGGTTGACAGTTAAACTTTAGGTCACTTTGAGTAATTGGGCCAAAAGGATGAATATATGGTAACCATATGCCAATAGGTTCTTGAATGATGCTTCACAATCTTTCGACCTATTTGGACATCGGATATCATTACTAGATGGTCACTTTGATTGGTATAGAAAGATTGTTCCTATACTACTGACTTAGGTTTGAACCTATGGGGTCACACTCAAAAAAAAATTTTAACTGATCATATGGCTGATCGATGATTAAAAATTATTCTAAGATAAAACAGTCAATTCGATTGATGATTAACCCTGTGCAAAAATTGTAATAAATCAATTCGCTAATTGTTAGTAAATTGTAAGAGGATTGATTAGTAATTAGATTATTTATTAGATCAATTTAATTGAGTATTGATGTTTGGATCAAATCTAATTGAATTGAATTCAATTTGGTTTGACCCGATTAGGTTATAAAATCACCTAATCGCTAAGGATGTTCGATTCCTGATTTGATCAAAACTTGAGCTCGATTAATTTTTGATTTGATTAAGATTTAATCAAGGTTATTTGCTACCTAATTAGATTAGGTTTAGTTTTCCAATTGGATCTATCCTAATTTGGTTGGGTTAAGAATCTAATTGGATGAAAAAATAATTTGAATTCAAATCCCTTGCGCCTCCTTTCTCTGCGCCCTCTTATTCTTCATACAAGAAATTTTTTTTACATAAATTTTTCTCATGTTCAAAATCTTTTCTATGTCTATATCTAATTTTTTTGAATTAAAAATTAGTTAATTTAAATTTGAGTTCAAATATATTTGAATTTGAATTAAAATCTAGAATCCAAATTAAGTTGGACTCTTCTCTTCACGCCATCACCTTTCTCCATGCATAAAGTATTTTTGTATAAGATTTTTTACACCATTCTTATGCTGGTCAACCCCTCTCTGAGTTTATAAGATGAGGATAAAGTTTGATTCAAAATTTAATTCAAATTTGATTTGAATTAGTGATAAGGATCAACCAACATTTGAAATTGAATCGAAACTACCTTTTCCTCATTCTTATCTTCCATGGGATGGCACCCTTAAGAAGGGATAAGTTTTGTGTGAGATTAAAAGTAATTTTTAGCATGAGAAATCTGAGAGTTGGGGTGTAAAAAGTTGAGAGTGGGTTGGACTTCCGTGCATGAGAAATGGAGGAAGTGTTCTTCCTCTCGGGCGTGAGGTATACGGTCTAGGGTTTCAACTCTAGATTTTATGAGAAAAAAAATATAAGAATGAGTCTTGTTCAATCTCTCACACCACCACCTTCTTGTAAAGCTTCATCTTTTGATTCGGAGAAGTCGAGAGAACTGAAGAAAGGAGCTTGGATCAGCCATCTAGAGCCTTCGATGCGAGCTAGCACTCCCGTGAAGGAAGATCTAACAGGGCTTCAAGTGGACGATCTGTAAAGGTTGGATGACTTGTGCAGCTATTCGATATCAATGAGAGCTTCGTATCATACCTACCAATAGTGGAGATCATCAATCCATGAAAAGGTGATGAGTTCTAAACTCAACCAATGTGATCTAAAGGTTAGAATAGATTCAGGGCATTGATGTGATCAATGCAGTTTTTTGCTTTATATCAGATTTTATATGTAAATTTTTTATATCATAGATCCTTAAATGATAGTTTAGATCTAATCTAAGGTATATTTAGAAGATTAAAATATTTAATCTTTTATTTTTCATTGTAAAATTTTAAAAATATATGCTTTGAACTATCCATTTTTCTTTCACCCCATAGATTAGAATAATAATTTTAAGATCATGAAGAGTTCATACTTGTGAAACCTAAAATCTTAAATTTTAAATCTAAAATATTTCTGATCGAAGAAATATTGAGTTGGGGATCAATGTTTAGGATAGATCAGCATATTCTATATATGCTCAATGAAGAGGATGGCTGACTTCACAAGTCACTTGTGTGAGATACTAATACAAATATGTGGATGCTCATTAGAGAATGAGTTCACTGAATTGACTCACTGACAGAGAACATCTTATGGAGCCTTACTTGTATGTCAAAAGATGGTTCTCTAAGTGAGAGTTGTGTAAGTGATCGTTAGACTTGAGACCACCATGAAATCTTATGCACATGAATCCATATTTTAGTTTATACCCATATATAGCATAAAGACATATACTGGATGTTCTGGATATGATGGAATATATATGAAGATTGTGAGTCGATCAACAAAAAATCGATCACTCCTAGTAAGAGAAGATGACATCTTATGCATTCTCATCACTTGATGACTCAAAAAGTCTTTGACCAAAGCAGGTTGAAGATTAGAAAAAATTTTTAATGCTTCATCATTAGAATCATCATTGATTGATAGAGAATCAATAAGAATATGTGTTTGAGTTTGATATGATTCCATACTCATAAACGATTTTGGGATGCAAGGATGATCGAAGGATAGAATTATATGATAAATTACTACTGAAGAGTATATTTGATATTTTTATCAAATTCTACATCTTCTGGATAGTGATGATACATTGCTAGATGTCAATCTTGATTTATAGATTTGATCGAATTAAACTTAAATTATATGGTAACTTGCTACTGAAAGGTATATTTGGTATTTCTATCAAATTTTACATATTCTGGGTAGTCATGATACATTGCTAGTTATCAATCTTAATTTACAGATTTGATCAAATTAAAGAGTTTAATTCAATCTTCAATTAGAAATGATTTTAATTGCTGAACTCATGTTAGCATAGTTTGGACCTTAATCGATTAGAAAGGGTTCTAATCAAATTAGGTCAACTTACAGTCAGACCTACTGCTAGCTAGATGTGGAATTCAATAGATCACACAAATTACAAAATTGATAAAAGATCTATTTGTTATGGTTGATTGGAATTATGGATCCAATCGAATAGCCAGTAAGCATGCTAGCACATGTGGCTAACCCTAGCTCCTTGGGAGATCAGGTTTGATCTCAATTCTTAGTTTTTGGCTAACCCAATTTGGTAAGTATTTGAGTTAGATTGAACCACCTAGAGGTAGTCCAAAGTGGGGCACCTCAAGCCTCCTCCATGCCATATAACCAAGAGTCTATTTAGTTAAGGACTCTTGGCGCTAGTTAAGAAGGGGTGCACGCCCACTTCTTTTTAGCGTGTAGAAGGACCGAAGTCCTTCTGCTTTGGATCTTTGACCCATGGAGCATTGTAATCTAATCTCAAACCTCCTTGGCACTCTTTTCAAAGGATGAAAACACCTTCTGAATGGGCATGGGATGCTCGAAGAAGATATTGGTGCACATGGGTGATATGTCTTTACGCAAAGCGACCCATGAAGATGTTAGGAATTGTGTCCTAAAATCAATCATGTGACAATTGAATTTTTTTTGTATATAAATTATTAATTAATGAATAAAAATTATTCTAACATTTTTTATCACAAAGTTACATCTTCCTTGTAGAACTCTTATATTGTGATGAAGTCCTTAAAACTATGTTAATGAACGATAAAGAGAGGATTTATCGTATAGTTCTTAAATATGTTTGTGATCAAATAACACGTCATTACAGGATGATAACGTTTATCAAGTGAAAGTCATTGTGTGCTATATGGATTGGTTGTCCTCTTAACCAAAGAATGTGGTGATACTGGTATGGCATACAAGTGAGATGTAGGAGTACATCATCACTGAATAAGTAACTTACCTGTTGAGCTTTCTACTATCAAGAGCTGCTCGCGAAGCATATAGGTATAAGTATCTCTCAGACCTAAGATCACCATAGTGACTTGTAAGCAACTCACTATACTTTGGTGTCAGACTATCTGGATTTCTAATGCAGCGATAAAAGGCTACTGAATACAGTCAAGTACTTACGAAGTCTGTGTGTGGTCAAGATGGGATTGACCCCTTCAGATTATTAGAGTTGATGTATTGCTATATTTTAATTTAGTAAAATCTTGATCAGGATAATCCATGAGATGGATTTCAAAGGTTGAAATATAATGTGAATGAAGCAATCTCGGTTGACAGTTAACCTAAGACCATCCTAGAGCATTCAGGATCAAAAAGATGAATTATGCGGTAATCATGTGCATAAATTTTGAAATATTCTTTTGTGATAATTCAACCTATCTAGATATCGAGAACCATTGCTAGATGGTATCTCGATTAGTGTAGGAATCAATTTCTATGCTACCAGCTTAGTGTTTGAACCTATGGAGTCACGCACACAAGTCAGACATCGTAGAAAAGAATTGGCCTATATTTATATGTCCAATTTGAAAGTACTTGACTTGATTGAATATATAAGCTAATTTGATTGAGAATTAAGTTATGGGTCAAATGAAATTGAAGGACTGACTATGTCTAGCTAGCACTACACATGAGGTTCAGATTCAATCCCAGAAATGAACAGTTTCTGATCTATGATTCATAGAGCATATGAGAGATTAGATTTAAGTGCTAATTAATTTTAAATTAGATCTGAATTAATTAGACTTAATTGAATCTAAAATTTTAAGTTAGACTCGGTACAAAAGTTCTAAAGAGTTTGAGATTGACAGTCTTTCGAAATTATTTCGAACCAGCTTCGAATTGGATTCGAATCAGATCCATTTTAGATGAGATATGAGGAATCCTACTTGCATTAAAATTTCCTCCTCCTTGGACCGACCAACACCTAGAATGGTGCCAGTTGTGGGCATCCCATATGGGTGTGGGAATGAGTGCATTGTAGGTGCCTTGTGTGGTTCCAATTCTATCTCATATAGGAGTCCTTCTTTTATGAGTATTGGACTGATTCAAAGTATGTTAGAATTAGGAGTCCTATACTTGTTGAGTCATGAAAATCATCTATAAATAGAAAGGGTCTTTACCTATGCATGCATAACAAATAAATCAGATTGAGAGAAGAGAGAAAGAGAGAGAGGTGTGAGAAGTGGGCGCACCTACTCCCTTGACGTCTCCCCTTGCGTGCCGCCCTCTTCCTCCTTGCTGTGGGCCCTCCTTTGGGCATCTCCCTTGCTGGTGTGAGGCATCACACCAGCACCTCTCCTCTCTCATTTGGTTGGGTTGCAAAGTTGATTTGATCAGAGTTCATCCCGCTTTCCTGCGTTGTCTAGCGTGCATGCGAAGTAGAGGATTTGCACTTCCAAGCCTTCACGAAGGTTAATTTTAGATTTTTAAAGATTTGATCTCTATTTCTGCTGCTATTCAGGTAAGTATTTGATCCTTATTCATGTAAATTAATAGAATATTTTTAGATACGATCTGGGCTATCCGAAGAGAAATAGTTTCTCTTCCCTTCAATTGGCATCAGAGTAGGCCTTTAATTCATGCATGCATGCATAACTAAATTTTTTTGGATTATTTACATATTGTATATAACTAAAATTTTATATTAGATATTAAATCTAATTTAAATCTATTTATATAAAATTTTTGATATGATTTTGATTGGATTAGATGAGCCTAATCAATTGTTGATTAAGATTGTTATAAGATTGTTATAACAGAATTTTACTGTTGCTGAATTTTTGATGAAATAACAATGTGATTTAAAATTTATTTTAAATTTATTTTAATAAAATTTTAATATTATTATTTTTATTATAAAGTGAGATTTATTTTAGATCTAAATTGGATCCGTTTTGATGGATATTTAGATCTAAATTCTATCGAGAATCAGCACTACACCAAAATAGATTTAACCAAAAATTTGATCCTTATGCATTCCTATTTACATCTAATTAATTTTTTGTATGATATCAAATCTAAAATTGATATTTTATAATTAATATAAGATATATTTAAGATCTGATATGATATATGTGATGCATCAAATCTAATTAGATTAGATGAAGAACATGATTGATAAGATCAAAGACATGTTCATGATATAAATTATTTTATCAAAATTGCATATTGATGTACTTATATATGAAATTATATTTTAGATCTTAGTAGCCTAGTACTCAGATTGATGAGATCATCAAACCATCCGATCATAAGAGATCGAAGAGATTAATTTCTCTTTTGCCTATTCAATGGGTTCTCTTATAACGTATAGGGGTGTCATTGTGATCCGATTTCATGAAAAAGAAAAGTAAATAAATTTTTATGTATTATTTTGATCATAAATATATTTAGATTAGATTTAAAATAATTTATGATTCATTATAATAAGATAAAATTTAGGTATAAAATTATTTTAAATCTGAATAGTATGTTATATAAGATGTAATTGGTATTGATCTAAAAGTTATCATGATGCATGAGATGTATGTATGAAGTTTAGATCATATCTATATATATTTAATTATTAAACATATTATAAAAATTTATTTTTATGAATTAAAATATATGGTATGCTTCACCTAAAATCTTGATAGAATAGTTCTATGACTGAAACATATATTTCACATACTTAATTTTGAATTAAGCTTTGAATGATCTAGATTTGAGAATTGAAGATCATTAAGACATCACATAAAATGATGGGCAAAGGGTGAGCTTGAATCGGATCCTTCGAATGGGTTAGACCTAGGGTTAGAAATACATATGGATCAAGTAAAAAAATTGATTAAATTTAATCAAGTGTTGAATTAGATTAGGTCAGAATTTCTCTAAATCAACCTTAATAGTTGAAGTTTGATCAAGTCCATATTTTTGACCTAATAAATGGACCACGATCATGACTCCATGGTTGAACCTGAATCTTCTGGTCGATCAAATCGAAACTAATTAACCAGTTAGTATCTAAGATAAGTTTGACAGATTCGATTAAGTGATTTTTAGTTGAAAGCTACTCACCTAGATGCATCTACAGTGAGTTAATGGCACATCCCTCTCACTGATCTCACTTACCTGGCCAACATGGTAGATTATGTTTTGATTAGATCATTAGTCAATTCGTGCAGACCCATACCATTAAAGTGAATCAGTGTGACTGATTTAGGTGTCTTTAGATCAGCTTGTATCTAATCTCCTACATGACTTGGTGAAGTCAGTGGGAGGATTTATAACTTGCAGATCAACTTCTTCTCTTATTCTCAAGTCAATGAAGTCAAATTTTCTAAATTATTAGGTCCATAAAATAATAGAGTTATAGGATAACTTGTTCATAGTCTCCCATTAAGATGTATGATAATAAGTCTAATATTTCAAATAGATATTAGAGATGCCACACACCTGGTGTCTATTACGTATTAGAATTATCATTCATCATATAACCATCATGATGTACCTTCATATTAATATTCAGGTTGGTTGAGCCACACTCGGGTCTGGACATCCATTTATTGGATGCACTTGGTGTTGCCATGTTAATAGTTGGACCTAACCAAGATTTTCAGTGAAGGCGCCATACGCCTACTGAAAGGATGTTTGGGGCAAAACCTAATTACTAGAAGTTGTTTGGAGAAATAATTGGTTATGTACCTACCTATGGATGTATTAGAATTGGTTGAGCCACACTCAGGCCTGAATGCAGTTTGTGTGGATTCTAGTACTCGCTAAGAAATTAATGTAATTTCTCAAGTTGGAGGTAGAGGCTACCAATTCAAAAAATAATGAGAGAACTTTTAGACTAAAGTCCATATCTTTAAGATTAAAAGTAATTTATATACTGATAGGCTTGTATTTTTTTTTCAATTATAGCCAATACACTATCCCTCTGTACGCTGTTGGACAGCGATAAGCTCATTGGATCCAACTTCGATAGCTGGTATCAAAAGTTGAAGATCATCTTGGAGTATGAGAGGATTTTGTACGTCCTTACAGATAAGGCACCTGACGAACCTGCTGCCAATGCTCCTCGTGCCATAAGAGACACTTACATGAAGTGGCTCAATAACCGAATGACTGTGCGTTGTATGATGAAAGCAGCTATGAACGACGAACTTAGCCGTAAATTCGAAGATGCGCAGCCAGAGGAGATCATTCAAATGTTGAATGAGTCCTTCGGCATCCTTGAGGATGTAGAGAGACACAAAATCTCTTGCGCAGTGTTCAATGCCCATATGCGAGAGGAGGCTTCAGTCACCGATCATGTATTGTACATGATTGAGCAGATTGAATGCCTTAGAAAACTTGGCTTTCTATTGCATGAACAGTTAGGCAAGGATGCTATCCTCAATTTGCTATCAAAATTCTACCTACCATTTTTCAGTCATTACAAAATGACAAAGCCTGTAGTGAACTACCATAGTTTGCTAAGATTACTGCAGCTTTTAAGAAGGACCATCAGCTTCAGAAAGAGCTGGTGAATTTAGTGGAAGGTTCATCTGCAAGACGTCGATCCTCTAAGAGAGAAAAGAAGAAGAAGGTGCAGAAATTTTATGTCACCGATCCTAAGTAAAGCAAATCATCAAAAGTTGACAAGAGCCAAGCAGAATGCTTCTTCTGTAAGAAGCTGGATCATTGAAAAAAGAATTATCCTGCTTACATAGCCACCTTTGACCCGAACAGGCCTAAGAATAAGAGAAAGAAGCAAACGGTTGCTTCACAAAGTACTTATATGTTAACTCTTTGTAATTTCTCTGTTTGTGATACTACTACCTGGGTATTGGATACCGAAAGTCTGATTAATATATGCAATTCATTGCAAGGACTACAGGTAAGTAGAAAGTTTCGAGAGGGCGAGCAGTTCTTTAATGTTGGAGATGGAAGTATTGTTCCAATTCTGGCCTTGAGAACTTTGCAGCTTGTCTTCGAGTATAGTAGTGTCATGTTAGACGATTGTCATTATTGTCCCTTCTTTTTGATAAATGTCATCTCTGTAGGTCTTTTGGCCAAACTTGGTTTCAAGTTTATAATAAAGGATGATTTTTGTGATATCATTATGAATGATACTGTAATTATATGTGGATAATTAAAATATGGCATATACATAATATCACGGTCTGTTGGTGTAATGTACACCATCAGTAAATATTCTAGATTAGATAATGTCAGTGAATCCTACCTTTGGCATTGTAGGCTTGATCATGTGAACAAGAGTAGGATTGACAGATTGATCAAAGAATATGTCCTTAAAAATAGATGATTGTGAATCATTACCTACCTACAAGTTCTATCTGTTTGGTAAGATAACTAAGTCACCTTTTAAGAAAAAAGATGAAAGAGCCAACGATGTCCTAGGTCTAATACATACTGATGTATGTGGACCTATGAACATAAATGCCAGAGGAGGATACTACTAACTTCATTACGTTTACAAACGACCTATCGAGGTATGGATATGTCTATCTTATGAAGTATAAATGTAGAATCATTTGAAATATTCAAATGATTCCATGCTGAAGTAAAAAAATAGAATGGGAAGAGTATTAGACCCTTCGGTCATACCGAGGAAGTGAATACCTCGCCAGTGACTTTCTGACATATCTGGAAGAGAATGGGATTCTCTCGTAGTGAACCCCTCCTGGAACACCACAACATAACGGGATGTCTGAGAGGAGAAATCGAACCTTGTTAGACATGGTCCAATCCTTGATGGGCTTTACGAGTCTGCCAATCTTCTTTTGGAAATATGCTTTAGAAACTGCCTGCTATATTTTGAATAAGGTACTGAACGAGTCTGTCAATAAAACTCCATATGAGATATGAACTCAGCATAAGCCGATGCTCTCATGCCTAAAAATCTAAGGGTATCCAGCTTATATCAAGCATTTAAAGATAGATAAGCTTGGACCTAAATCTGATAGATGCTTGTTCATAGGGTATCCAAGAAAAATTAAAGGATACTACTTCTACCTTGCTGTAGAGCAAAAGGTGTTTGTCAGCAGTAGGGTAGTCTTTTTAGAAAAAGAGTTTCTTGTTGAAGGAGCTAATACCTGTAAAATTGAACTTAATAAAGTTCATGAGGTGGAAGGATTGATACACACAGAATTAGATTTGAATGGAGAATCAAATCTGGAGCTAGTAGAGATGCCATTAAGAAGATCCGATAAAGTACCGCATCAGTCGAACAGATACTATAGCTTTTTGGTCCAAAATGGTGATCCCATCAAACTTGATGAGAATAATGAGGATCCGATCACCTATATGGAAGCTATACAAAGGTCTGACTCTCAGAAATGGCTTGAGGCCATGAAGTCTGAGATGGAGTCCATGGAGATCAATGGTGATGGACACTAGTTGATCCACCTGAAGAGATAAAACCCATAGGACGTAAATAGATTTTCAAGAGGAAAAGAGAAGCGGATGGAAAGATAGAGATCTATAAAGTCCATCTAGTTGCCAAGAGTTATCATCAGTATTATGGTATTGACTATGATGAAATATTCTCTCATGTGACAATGCTCAAGTCCATCCAGATTATGCTTGCTATCGCTGTATACTTAGATTATGAGATCTGGTAAATGGATGTCAAAACTGTTTTTCTTAACGGAGAGCTGAAAGAAGAGATGTATATGATACAGCCTGAAGGGTTCACATCCACAGATGAGTCGAAAGTGTGCAGCTGAATAGGTCTATTTATGGACTTAAGCAGGCATCTAGGAGTTGGAACATACGTTTTGATAAGATGATCAAAATGTATAGCTTCATTAGGAATGGAGAAGAGTTTTGCATCTACAAGTGGGCTACCAATTCTGTAGTTATCTTTTTAATGCTATATGTGGATGACATGCTGTTACTAAAAAATAATATCTCGATTTTGCAAAGGATGAAGCTGTGGTTATCATCATAATTCTCCATGAAGGACTTGGGAAAAGCTTCCTACATCTTAAAAATGAAGATCTATAGGGATAGATCTAAAAGGTTACTTAGATTGTCCCAATCTACGTACATTGATATCTTATTGAAGCGGTTCAACATAGATCGTTTCAAGAAAGGCTATCTTCCGATAGGCCATGGGATTACTCTCTCAAAGAAGGATTATCCGATAACTCCTGAGGAGAGAAAGCATATAAGTAGAATACCATATGCTTTGGTAGTGGGATCTATCATGTACGCTATGACGTGTACGAGACCAGATGTGGCCTATTCACTAGGAGTAGTCAGTAAGTACCAGTCTGATCCGGATGAAAAGCATTGAAAAATTATAAAAATAATTCTTAAATATTTAAAAAATACTAAAAATTAATGGCTTATCTATGGAGACACTGACCTAAAACTTGTGGGATATACTGATTCTAATTTTTAGTTAGATTGTGATGACAGCAGAAGCATGTTGGGCTACATATTTACCTTGAATGGAGGAGCTGTTTGCTAGAAGAGTTTCAAGCAACATACTGTGGCCGATTCTATATACGAAGTAGAATACAATGCTGCATCAGATGCTGCAATATATTCTACACCGTTATCATCTGGTACGAGAGATCGTGAATCGAGATAACATCGAGCTTCTAAAGATTGACAGAAAGGAGAACCTAGCCAATCCCTTTACTAAAGCACTTGCGATCAAAGAGTTCGATGACTTTAAATGGAAGAAGGGTATAAGATACTGCCCCAATTGGCTTTAGTCTAAGTGAGAGTTGTTAGAAATTATGTCCTAAAATCAATCGTGTGACGATTAAGTTTCTCATTGTATATGAGTTATTAATTAATGAATAAAAATTATTCTGATATTTTTCATTACAAAGTTATATTTTTCTTGTAGAACTCTTGTGTTGTGATGAAGTCCTTAGAACTATGTTAGTGAACGATAAAGAGAGGATTTATCGTATAGTTCTTAAATATGTTCGCGACCAAATAATACATCATTATAGGATGATGACATTTATCGAGTGAAGGTCGTTGTGTACCATATGGGTTGGTTGTCCTCTTAACCAAGGAGTGTGGTGACACTGGTATAGTATACAAGTGAGATGTAGGAGTATATCATCATGAAACAAGTGACTCGCCTACTAAGCATTCTGCTGTCAAGAGCTGCTCGCGAAGCATATGGATATAAGTGTCCCTCAGATCTGAGATCACCATAGTGACTTGCAAGCAACTTATTATGCTTTGGTGTCGGACTATCTGAATTTCTAATGCAGTGACGGAAGGCTACTGGGTACAGTCAAGTACTTACGAAGTCTGTGTGTGGATCAAGATGGGATTAACCCCTCCAGATTATTGGAGTTGATATATCATTGTATTTCAATTTAGTAAAGCCTTGACCAGGGTAATATATGAGATAGATTTAAAAGGTTGAAATATAATGTGGATGAAGCAATCTCGGTTGATAGTTATCCTGAGACCATCCTGAGCATTCAGGGTCAAAAAGATGAATTATGCGGTAATCATGTGCATGGATTCTGAAATATTTTTTTGCGATAATTCGACCTATCTAGACATCAAGAACTATTGTTAGATGGTATTTTGATTAGTATAGAAATCAGTTCTTGTGCTACCAACTAGTATTTGAATCTGTGGAGTCACGCATACAAGTCAGATACCGTAGGAAAGAATTAGCTTATGTTTATATATCTAATTTAAAAGTACTTGACTTGATTGAAGATATAAGCTAATTTTATTAAGAATTAAGTTATGGGTCAAACGGGATTGAAGAGTTGATTATGTCTAGCTAGCACTACACATGAGGTTTCAGGTTCAATCTCAGAGATGAATAATTTCTTATCTATAATTTATGGAGCATATGAGAGATTAAATTTAAATGTTAATTAATTTTAAATTATATATAAATTAATTAGACTTAATTGGATTCAAAATTTTAAGTTAGACTTGGTACAAAAGTCCTAAAGAGTTTGAGATTAATGATCTTTCGAAATTGTTTCAAACCAGCTTCGAATTGAATTCGAATTGGATCCATTTTGGATGAGATATGAGGAATCCTACTTACATTGAGATTTTCTCCTCTTTTGGGCCGACCAACACCTAGAATGGTGCTAGTTGTGGGCATCCCATATGGGTGTGGGAATGGGTGCATTGTGGGCACCTTGTGTGGTTCCAATTCTATCTCAGATAGGAGTCCTTTCATGAGTATTGGATTGACTCAAAGTATGTTTGAATTAGGAGACCTATATTTTTTGGATCATAAAAATCATCTATAAATAGAGAGGGTCACTATCTATGGATGCATAAAAAATAAATCAGATTGAAAGAAGAGAGAAAGAGAGAGAGAGGCGTGAGAAGGGGGCGCACCTTCTCCCTTGGCATCTCCCCTTGCTTGTCGTCCTCTTCCTCCTTACTGTGGGCCCTCCCTTGGGCATCCCTCCTTGCTGGTGTGAGGCGTCACACCAATACCTCTCTTTTCTCGTTTGGTTGGGTTGCGAAGTTGATTTGATCGGAGTTCATCCCGCTTTCTTGTGTTGTCTGGCATGTATGTGAAGTAGAGGGTCTACACTTCTAGGCCTCTGCGAATGTTGATTCCAGATTTTTGAAGATTTGATCTCTATTTCCACTGCTATTCAGGTAAGGATTTGATCTTTATTCATATAAATTAATGAAAAATTTTTAGATGCAACCTAGGCTATTCGAAGAGAAATAATTTTTCTTCCCTTCAGAAGAGTCCTTCTACTTCAAGTAGGGGGTCGCACATATCTGATTACCTGCTTATCTAGAACCAAATTTGAATGGTCTTACAACATGGCAAGTTTTAGATAAATCAGATTTGTGAAGAGACACCAGAAGCACCCCTTTATCCATGGCGCATGCGTGGGAGAGAAAATTGACGTATCGAAAGCAGATAAGTCTTTTTGTTTGAAGGAACTCTGATTATTGGATATGGAAATTCAGATAGGATATGACTTTTCTATTGACACCCCCTCTGGATCTATAAATCGGGGGTGGCAGATGGATTGAATCATTCAATTTCTACAACCCTATCCACTCCCTCTCTCTCTCTCTTACAATTCTAGGTTTTAGGACAAGGTTTGTTCTTTTAAGACAAGCCTATTTCTAATAGTGCTAAGGGTTTGAGAGATCTTAAAGAAGGTGGTTAAGGCCAGTAGGAGGTTTTGAGAGGACTAGACTCAAGTCTGGTAGAGGGTCTGATCGATTGGTGATTTGTTGAGTTCTAAGAGTTAGAACTCTTGAAGCAAGGTGAAAGAGGAGCACTGTCCTTAGTTCAGTTCCTATGTGGATCACTGTTGGAGGGCGAACACTTGGATGCTTTATGAAAATAATTCTTCATGAAATCAAAATTTAATAGGTATGCTTCCTATTACTTCTTATATGATTATGCTTTGATTGTTATTATCAAGGTATCTTGGGCATTAAGGTTTTGGTATGCTAAGGTGTTTTGAATGAAAATTTTAAACACCTATGCATTCTGCTGTGCCGTCAAAACCCAACAAAACCTACGATGGATTAGAAGCTGAAATATTGGGAGCAGATAAGGACTGAAAAAGATGAGAAAGATGGGAGAACAAGCCTTTATATACTATCCATCGATGATCTAGATCTACCACCCAAGCTGTCGGATGTTGGCCATGTGACACAAATTAAGACCATCTGATCAAGTGACTCTTTGATGTGCCACTATTCTAATCCAGCCATACAAGCCGATCCACATGAAACGGCGTTCGGCCAATCGGCATGAGACAGATGGCAGCTGCTAATTGGTTGGACCATAATGGTCGATTCCCAGCCTTCAAGGCCAAAATAATAATCTACCTCGAGCCGTCCTTCCCTTATAAATGCATCGGGATCCATAATGCACTGAATCTCCCCAAATAATTAAGACACGATTTGTGAAGCAACTTGTCAAATCGATGGCTAATTTCATGAAGCGATGTGGTGGTTTACTTGAAGACCAGATAGCTTGGACTCACCATTTCGAACACATGTTGAGGATATATTTCGAGGACAACTACTTCCTTCATTCGAGACGAACGCTTCGGACTGGAAAGTGAGGAATAAATGTTACAAGATCATACTACCTCGGCCACTATTTTTGGGACTCATCCTCGGACATGCTCTTTGGATCGGCTAAAGTATCGAGGTGGATTTCAAACAACGAACATCATCCATAAGTCCTCGTAACGGAATGGACAATTTCATCGGATTTCATCCCCAAACAACATCCTCGGCCCAACATCCTCGGCCACACATTGAGGACATCAACGTGCTATTATTGACCTTGCAATCGATCCAGCACCAATGACTACAACTGACAACTCGTCAAGACCGCTATGGAGAGCCAAGATGGAATGACCTCATCGGCTCTCATCTGACCTCCTAACTCAGATATATACCGACCTCAAGGTCGGGACCTCACCGACCACACAGGATGATTTTCTACGACTAACATTAATGATAACGCATCAGGCCAAGGCCTTGGCTATGTGCCGACCTCAGGTCACCTATCTATTCAACCATATGAGCCATCATCTGAAGTCTTCCAACAGACTATCAAAATATGGTCACTACCTATGACTAACAACCTCCGATTTGCAGTTTTCTGATCCTAACGATCTAGCAGATCGTGGCCTAGTAGGATGGCCTACCAAGTTCAGACACGACAATCTACAACAACTCCATCTTTATATGAAGAGATGACTAAGAGATCCTTGAGTTAAGCTTAAGGACAGAGAGAAAATGCCCTTTGCCTTTCTCCCTCTCTTTTTTTTGCTAACCCTTTGCACTCTTGCCTTTCTCCCTTTTTTTTTTTATTATTCTCGAGCTTTAAGTAGTTTAATCATCAGAGAATCATCCGTCAAAAAATCTCCAACAATTGTGAACTTCTTTTGCATGTCCCTGTGGCATCCTAGCTGTGTATTTGGGAGTGTGTGCATGTGCACATCATGCAAACATGTGGCATACAAGAGGAAAGAGCACCATCCAATCATAAAATGTTAATATGCACTCTATACGCAGAACGATTTGAGAAGGAACATCGTGGAACACTTCGCATTGCGATTTCTAATTCCATTTAAAAAAAGAAAAGATAAACTGCATTATCGCCATGCCGAACCCACGCTTTATGAATTTTTGAACCACCGACCCATTCGCTACAAGTGCCAACTAAAAAGGCGTATGCTCTTCTACCGAAAAAAAAAGGCGTATGCTTCACACAGCTGCAACGACACAAGTTACAACTGTTCCTGAAGAGACAATTTAACCTCAAAAACATTTCCAAAACCCAAAATTGCTTCCATCAACAATATCTACCCTCTGCCATACCTTCAAGTAATGTGCTGTATCCGTGATGATATCTTTTCATTTCCCATTATGCAAATTAATTCAGCGAACATTTACTAGTAACAAATCAAAATCAGAAGGTTTTTGTCAAGCTCTCTGACAGATGACAGTTCTGTTTGCATAACAACACTATAATAATGCCTCTCGGATATATTAAAAATACTCTAAAGATGTTATCCTTTTTTGATAAAAATGTTATCATTCTCCTGTTATTATGTTTAAATAGCAGAATATATAACTGAAGATATGAGAGGAGAGACTAGGGTAAGCAACACCGATAGAGTTGGAGTGGAAAGGCACCTTTAACTATTTTATCCAAACCTGATATTGTCAGGAACGGAAACAAGACGACATCACAGAGCTTCTCCCTAACATTTCTTTGCATATAGAGTTTACATTAGGTTTAAACTTGTACTATCAACCACCAACTTGAGGAGTTTGTCCGTCATTTGCTTTAGGCCATCCCACCGCTCGTAGCAGTCCTGATTATCTGAAATATAGCTGCCGATACCAAAAAAAAAAAGAGAGAGAGAGTAGATGACACATTAGCATTTATTAAAAATCCGAAACTGTACCTACAAGCTTCTAATCACAATAGTTCTTTGATTCAGAGTGTAAACACATGCTTGCACACACGAATTGAATAAGAAATGAAAGGAGGGACAAAACTATCATGGTACAGGAAAGTCCACCAAGTAATGGATAGGCTTAGCTAAGGTCATTAAAGCAGTTAGCGTGAAATGTTACCCAAAGAAAGCAACCCTACACACTGACTAATAAATCGTCTTGCTGCTGACATATGAAGACATTAATGACCACACAAAACATGTTGAAGGTTTAATTAGTGTGTTCACAGGAGATAATTGTTTTTTTCAAAAAAGCAAGACTTAAAAAAAATATTGGCATAATGATAGACAAGCAAATGAAAGATACAACGATAAAAGAATGAATATAGAATGCTGTAGAAGGGTCGATTAGTGCATTCACAGGAGACAAATCTAAAAGAAACAAAGCTTGAAAACAATTTAGGGATAATGATAGAAAGCAAATAATGATATAATGATAAAAGAATGAATAACTTATAATATATCTGCAGTGCAACCAGCATTCTTGATATATGCAGTGTAAGGCTAACATGAAGAAAGACTATGATTACATAGAGAACTGAAGCATAAATGTTCCCAAATGTCATATTAATCTTGTAAAGCCACAGTTGCACATATCAATATGTCAGCATCAATTGTTCAGATGTCATAGATAGGTTATTGTAGAAACCAGGCATAAAATTTACAGAAGGTCAAGAATGTAACAAAGCAATCTACTCATTGATCTTCCCTGCATCAATTTATGTTGACCTTCTCATTTACAATAGCTATTCGTCTTATATATCAAGCTTAGTGTCAAATAAATGATAACCATAAAAACGTAAAATAAGAAAATAGAAGCAAAATTTAAATGAGGTATGTCAAATTCTGGTATCAACTAGATCTGATTAAGATAACATACATGATCCAATGACCACAAAGATAAAGAACCCAAGCAGAATTGGCCCAACAGGATAGTCATTTCCCTTTTTAACCATTGTCTCGGGAACAGACCCCCTCTTCATTATATTTTTCTGAAATTTTGCAACTTTCCTGTCTGGTAGGCGCCTTGAAGTGGTCTGTCCAAAACGATCGATCCATCATAATAGATTCAAATCAAAATGTATTGATCTTAATAATTTTGAGAAGAGCAAAAGTACAAGTCATAGAAACTATGAGAAAGAAATTAGATAAAGCAACAGCACATATGCTTCTAATCTTTTAAAAACCATAGGACTTATGCAGTCAAAATTTACATTGACTGACTCAATTATATTATGCATATCCTAAAAATGTAATTGGAAATTTAAATAATGAAACCAAACGAATCAAACAACAAGATGATAGACCTATATCGTTCCTAATCTTGTGTAGGATTCTTGTGGTCTGGTATTGTATAAGAACAAACACGATCAATAAGTCGAACATTTTCAAAAGATTTGTCTCAGAAATTTAAAACAAAGTTCAGAGTTGGAATTTATCGCTTTTACCTGTGATGGAACAGTTTCTTTATATAAGCAAATGCTTACTATATAATGTTTCATCATGAAAATTACACCGTCTTGTCACAATTTGGAATGCCTTGTTTATAAGCAGCCCTTGTTTCCCAGATCTATTATTAGTCTGAATATTGTATTCACACCCTGCAATCACTCTTTGTAATTTCCTCATTTAATTTCTTCCATACATTTCTCATTTGACTATGCATGGGTACAAAAGATAAATTTTCCAGAACCCCATCCAATTTTCTCTCAGGCAATCACCATTAGTGTGCATGAGTGCTACGAACCAGCCAAAAATTTACCAGCCTCTCCTCTCATCTCCTGGTTAGTATATTCCCTGTCAATCAAATGGTAATAGAAAAAGATCTAGTAACATTTAAACTTCACATGAAAAAAATGCTAACGGATAAGGACACCTGACATTAGGACATCCTCTGAATGGTAAGGACACAACTCATAGCAGAAGCCTAGAACCATGGATTAAGTAATAGGAACCCAAACTGGGCCATGATTACAATCAGATAATATATGGTTTGCATGAAATTCAACCCAACCTGATCAAACCTGAATAGGTCTGACTAAACTGAAAAACCTTTAAAAAAGAAGAGAAAATTTCAAGTAAAGCCCTTTTAATCTAGACCTAAATGAGCCGAATCCCACCCTACTAGCAATGCAAATAATGTGTATAATCAACCCAACTGCGACCAATCTGAAAACAAATCTCAGTCAATCCGGCCTGCCATGTGTATGTACAGATTGATGTCTAAATGACTCGAAGGTAGTTTAAGCTGCATATGCTTGTCAAATTAAAACCAAGAGTCAAGCATAGACGTTCAACTTAACATAAATTCAGCTTACACACCACATTATGCCCCTGCTGCTTCTAATGCAGTCAATATTTTACATGCAGACAAACTATGTCGAGTGTTACCTTTGGCATGACTCAAAGATTGACAAGATCTACTGACATTCAAAAAAATGGCTCCATTCAATATTTGTCATCAAGAACATAGTCTACTTTGATATAACAGGGATTGGCATGAAGTTGCAAGTTTATGGAACCATGTCAATATTAATGTTTGTCCAGCACTTAGCATCATCTTTAATACACATGCCATGCCAAATTGCCAGCATTTCCAGACAGTGATTAGTAAATTTTATTAACACATGGAAGGCATATAGGGATGCCGATGATCCATATCTTGATTGAGCTCTTTTTTAAAAAAAAAATTTAAAAAGACTTTTCAAAAGATCCATCATTATGACCCAGCTCAACAGTATCAAACCAGGAAAGAACACAGCTTAAGACCCTCACTGATGACGATCTTAACCACAAATATCAATATATAAAAAGCAATACATGAAAGTACTTGTGCTTTATAAAAAGAACATGGCTGCAATTTACTCCCATGGGCATGAAGAGTTTATATGCATCAAAACATCCAGGTTGATGCACTCAAATTCTGGCTTCACAGCTATTGCATCACCTTCAATCCTCCCAACCCTGTCTAACCTGGGAAATCATCTTTATTTTTTTAGTATCTCTCTCTCCCTTTCAAGACCATTTTTTTTTTAATTTCCTCTTTTTCTCGTGAATTAGCGTGCATCATTACCCATAGACTAATTTGAATCAAAGTGCAAGCATGCATAATCTCCTTGTTCTATATAGAACGAAAAATCGTTAAAAACCGTCATTGATGTCATCCGATACTCAAATTCATCTCAATACATCATGAACTACAAATCAAAACACTACATCTCTCATCAGATCTCTCCTTTTCCAATCATAATCTCCAATAGTCTCCTGCCCCTTCTCATTGTCCAAGAAATCAACATATATAAGGAGATCCAACGACCTCCAAGAATCCAAAAGATCATATCCAACATAAAAACATAACTAATATATCAAGATCCCTACAGATTGGAGAGTTCCAAACGAATCTAATGACAAAAGGAAAACCACAAGAGATCCAATTCAAAAGAACCGAGAGCAAAAGATTCATCAAAATCCACGAAAATATTCAGATCAATCATGAGAAAAATCGGGCAAGAAACTAGGGTTTCTGCCGAGGAAGAGATCGCTCACCATCTTGCCGTCAGAGCCTCGGAGGGCACCGAAAACGGTGCGAAGAGAGAGGATGAGAAGTAGCAGCCAACGCAGCTGCGCCTCGCCGTCCTTAATTTATACGCGATTAAGTCTCGAAGCATCGTAACAGTAACACGTTTTCGTGAAGAACAACGCTACGAGGCCTAGCAAATCTAGCAAACCTAAGCACTGCATTACTGGCTTTCCATGTGTCACCGTATAACAGGTCTCGACGAACCAATCTTCCTGTGTGACGTGGACGAAGAGGGCGTTTGGTGTCACGCTTGGGCTCCAAAGAATTTCAGAAAAGGTCAACTTATGCCGACTAGGTGCGCGTAGTTTTGGGTTAGATGGTCCGGTCCTGGCAGCAATTTGATTAATCACCCAAATCAACCGATGTGATTTTAAAAAATTGAAGTTACCCACTGTTGGATTAAGTGAGATTAGATTGGTTAAGATCAGTTCTGGTTGATTGGAATATAAAAAGATTGTCGTCGTAATTCCATGCTGTATTTGGATTTAGGATTAGATTTATTTGGATTTGAAGATAATAGATATATACTTGCACATCCGAAAGCATCAAATCTGGTAGTACAAATACAAAATTAAATATATTTGAAGTTTCTTGATTTTAAAATAATGATCTTACCTATTGATAAAAATAAATAAAAAAATAGATTTTTTTTTCAAGAAATCTTTGATTATTAAAATGAACAGATTTTGTGGGGGCATATATGCATGGTTGGTTTGATATTAACAGAGAAGACTGATGGATCATAAATTATCTTCTATGATTATCTATGGAACTCTATAATGTATGATTTGCAACCTTCTTTTTCTTAAGATTATTTAGGAGCTACTCTCCATCTTTTCTACTACGTAACCACCCAACATTCAAGGTTTGACCCTAGCAACAAT